>NW_020439039.1:475869-500974 GCF_000699045.2 Agrilus planipennis | reverse complement strand
CCCTCTTCAGCCTGCTTT
Organism: Agrilus planipennis; assembly: GCF_000699045.2. Classification (NCBI taxonomy): domain Eukaryota; kingdom Metazoa; phylum Arthropoda; class Insecta; order Coleoptera; family Buprestidae; genus Agrilus; species Agrilus planipennis. The sequence goes on along the minus strand of NW_020439039.1, from coordinate 500,956 downwards.
CAGGAATCGTGGGAATGGGTGGGTGGTGGTTCGGGTGAGAAAGATGAGACGGACGAAATGAAGACAGAAGAAAGTGAAAGATTATCTGTGGAATATTACTGCCTCAGCATTTGCCTAAGTTATCCAAGGAAACCCCGGGAAAACTTGGACCAAGGCAGACGGACACGGAATCGAATGCTAAGCAATGGTCTAGACCTCTAGGCCATGCCGCTCGGTCTAAAACTAGAACATCCCACATCCTTACCTATTTGCGAACAGTAATAAAATGTAGGTCTGCTTCTATCCCTCCTAACGCCCGTTGCTGCCTCTGATATGTCTCTGACTAAACTTTCATAGAGTCCTTCGTTCTTCTATTCATTCTCATACCTCTTCATTTCCAACCTTCTCTATCCACGGTATCCTCATCATTCGCCTGTAACACCACATTTCGAACGCCTCTAACCTTTTCTTTTCCGGCGCGCCCACTATCCATGTTTCGCACCCGTACAGTGTCGTTCTCCAAACCTTTAACAACCTTTTTCGAATTTCTAAATTAACCGTTCACAAGTATAAAAGTGAAGGCGACTCAACCCTGCTTTATATCCCTACTACTCTTTCCGTCTTGAGTTCCTAAAATACCTAAAATTGGCCACTTCTTTATATTCGCTCTTTCCCTATTTTTTCTTCCGTTGCACACCAGTATTTTTGTTTTATTTTTGTATTTTTACTTTTATTTATTTTCATGCAGTACTGTTTTGTCAATTATAAACTTATTAATTTTTAATTATTCCGATAACTTGAGCAAGTGCATGAAGTGAAATACAATTCTTGATATCTAGGACTAATAGTAAAAGTATTTCATCAGTTGTGCTCGAAATAATTTTACTGTTTCTATGACTGACAGTTTCTCGAATTAACTGAAACGAAGACGGAAGATCTGATGGGAAAATAAGTAGTTTTGTTACATCAGTAATAATTTGCTGAATAAGCGTGTTTAATAGTAATTTATGCAATTTAAATGCGGCAACCGAAAACATTTAAATTATAGCAAGGAATCTATATAAAATCGATTGATCGTACCATAACGCAATGCGTTTCAATTGAATTCCGTATAAAAATGCTAAACCAATTGGGTAAATTAAATAGGCCAACTAAATTTATAACAACTTAGTAATTACATAAAACTAAAGGCATTCTTTTAATTTTACAATTACACGGTGATCTCTAATTTATCGATATTAAATAATGCCGTTGTTGTGGACGTAACGGATTTATAAAAGATGATCGAGTAATAGTGCGAAGGACAATATTTTGAAGAAGCTTTTATTAGTATAATCAAATCCGATCGTAACGTGCGGCTCGTGCGATTTATCGACGATAAGTTTTCTAGTTTTCTTTTATTGCAAATAATAATACTCTACAAATAAAGTCCATACGATAAATATGATAAACACATATAATTTCGACATGATATATAATTTGACATGAGAAAAGAGACAAACTTATGATTTTCAGCGATTCTAAAAGGTTTCGATTAGGTACTAGATGTTTGTATTGTGGCTTTGGCATATACTCAAACAAAAACATTGATTCTGAATTTAATTAATTATTTCGAGAATAAAAAGGACGGAAGATTAAGAGGGACCAGTCTAATTCTTCCGAAAAAGCTAGGTGTTTTGGAAGCTAAATTTGAACTGTGATCACAATTTATAAAAAAGTTATTTTTTGGTTGTGCAAAGGCCTAACGGAAGATTTATGTGTGGGCAACCACAGATAGCCAGTCAGCGTGTTCAGTTTTTAAATATATAGAAAATTGCGTATTTAAATTTAGGAAAGTAGTATTTTTAGATGAAACGTGAATATTTTCAAATGGAAGTGGCTCGAACTCTTCGCAAGATGAGCCTGTAAAAAGGGTAAATAAGCGCCGAAAGGAATTTATCAGCGACGATAAGGGTTTTTAAACATTTATTTTATAAACTATAAATAGCTAGTTCATTTCNTTAAACGAATAATTTGGGCATCGCATCTCAGTAAGTAGCGTCTTCTATGTAAAAGACGAAGAATTGCTGAATTTTCTAATTTAGAAAAATGCTTGTTTACATGGTTTAGTGAGTGTAGAAATATGTAAAAACATTAGTGTTAGTGGACCTATACTAAATGAAAAAGCTGAAGAGTTTTCTAAGTCACTGGAAATCCATAATTTTAAATCTTAAACTTAAACTCTTAGTAAGTAAAAACCTCAATAACTCAAATTGTTTTACGTTTCCCTTGGTCTTTATCTTATCGAGGTTCTACTGTATTAACAAAACAACCCACAGAGTAGTACCCAACCATTTACGACCTATCTTTTGTCGCTGAATTAAAATGTGGTCTCAGCAAATCAATATTTTGAAATATGTGTTTTAATTCTAAAATATTACTGATTTGGTTTGTTTACTTTTGCGATTAGGATACTTTGAAATTTTAATATTTTAGTGCAATTTTGGCGAAGGTTTTAATTAGCTTTTGTGTTTTTGTTTTCAAACCGTTATACTACTGCGTTCCTATTACGAGTTACGTCTTTTTCATTCCTTGAATCAGAAAAGGATGTAATCATTTTCAATTTATTTTCTTCAATGGCGGATACAAACATGACCCCAGAAAATCTCCTTCACGTTGAAATTTTTAGATTTCCTTGCTTTAAAACCATGAACCAAGTTGCTACCTGCGCTGTAATATACCTAGGTTCTTTTAGAAATACAATTATCACACCTATATATGAATGTATTAACATGCAGTCATGGTTAATAAAATTCACTAATTTTGCTTAAATATTTTAGAAACATTTACAATAGAGATGAGAAGTAATTTCAGATTTTATTATTAATTTCTTTGTTGTCAACAGTAAATTAACTAATTAAGAGATCACCCACTGTTACCTTAAGGATTAATAATAACAAAACCCCATTAAATCCACCCAATTTACAATCGCCGTTTCAAACATCGAAAAGAACATTGTGAATTCAGTAATAGCTCTCAATTGGCCTAACTGACAAGCCGAGTGTACATGCATTTCCTAACTATATGTATATTTATATTTGAAATGTGTTGTGTACACTAATTGGATATGAAATTTTGAAACCAACTATTACTGGTATTATTATTATTTTATTTAGGAACAAAAAACCTTATCAACAAAAGGTTCAACGACCTTGATGGTATTTGAACTTATGCAAGAAAATGGGATTTTGTTTTGAATTAATCAGTTGAACATTAGCATGCTCTATAAAAAAAATCATTAATAGTAATTCATCTTTGTCCATCAATTTTTCAAAATACGAGATAAATGCACATGTGTATCTACATTTATTCCAGTGTGTCAGCAGTTAAATATTACATTGTTTTAAAATGCCTACGTTAAAAGTAAATTTAGTTAGGGTTATCTTATTATTTGTATATATTATAATGATTCCTAAATAGTCATAATCAATAAATAAATANTTATTGATTACTATACTAAATTATTTGTTATTTTGATGTAGTTTTTGTGTTAATTTTTTTCTCGTGAACAAGAATACAATTAGTATGCTAGAATTTCTTTGTTAGTATATCAGGTTTTGATTAACGATAAATTATTAGTATGATTTTGTCACCTTGCAGGTTTTAGGGTTTATGAATATTATAGGCTCATTTCAACGGTTTTAACTTAACCCTATTGTTGAAAATCTGCCAATAAAGAATTAAAATTTCAATGGTTTGTGTTTAAACAACTTTTTGAACAGGATTTACTGTGGTTTGAGACATTGGTGAAGGTGTATTCACTGAAAAGACCGTCAAAAGCCCAAAACGAAGACACGACACGTTAAGCGCCGTGAATTTGTCGGGTGCTCGGCACAGCTAATGCCGGGTTCCCGGTTATCCGGAACCCGACAAAATCACTATCAGGTGCATCTCTATACATAGTGTTTAAATAACTGACGATGAGAAACGCTTAAAGTAAATTAATGAACTTTTAAATACCTACAAAATTAAAGGATGCGATATTTCTTTCTCCTTTTTAATTTAATCTGATCCCATAGGATAATAAAGACGTTTAAATGTCTCGTAAATTCATTTTTAGTGGATCTAATCAACGGACGGTGTTAAAATTTTATAGGGGTATTTAGCGTCGAATATCACATACTTAAATTTCTACTATTTATCATCATTATTACGCTACTAGCCTTAATACTTGATAACTTATTCAGCTATCGGCTGCTCTCTCTCCCGCATATTTTTGGGTATTTCATAAAAAATAAATTTATTCCATTGTATGAAAACGAGAAGCTTGCTTTTGTTTTTATTAACGGAATTAATTTACTTTTCAGTCTCTTTTCTTCTGTTTTATTGCGGCAGTAAAACACCCAAAGGGATTTTATCGTTTACTTTTAATGATACGTATTTAAAGCTGCATAAGAAATATAACATTAAAAGCTGGTAAAACATTAAAGATGTCTAATTCATTATCTGCAAAACATATCGTAGGGCGTTTGGTTGAACCAATATGATAAGAATATATGCTAAAATGCAATAGAAGTATACCAAGAAAATCTAACAGAATAAACCTAATATCTTAAATTAAATTTATTAAAAATTTGTCTTATTTTCGTTTAATTAGCTCCAAATAACTAACTGATTGCGATGCTTATAATAAAATATGTAACATTGTTTGAAAAAGGTGTGATGACCAATTAGANAATTAATCAGTTGAACATTAGCATGCTCTATAAAAAAAATCATTAATAGTAATTCATCTTTGTCCATCAATTTTTCAAAATACGAGATAAATGCACATGTGTATCTACATTTATTCCAGTGTGTCAGCAGTTAAATATTACATTGTTTTAAAATGCCTACGTTAAAAGTAAATTTAGTTAGGGTTATCTTATTATTTGTATATATTATAATGATTCCTAAATAGTCATAATCAATAAATAAATAGGTTTGTGTTCTGTCGAAATTGTCGACGACGAGCAGATGAGACCCAAGAATACTGACCACCAAAAAAAAAAAACTTAGGGGCGGGCAGTCCCTCCGGACTACGCCTGAAGGTAGGGCGGAAGGCCCTCTTCAGCCTGCTTTCAGGAATCGTGGGAATGGGTGGTGGTGGTGGTTGGGGTTAGAAAGATGAGACGGACGAAACGAAGACAGAAGAGAATGAAAGATTATCTGTGGATAATTATTGCCTCAGTATTTGCCTAGTGATCCAAGGAAACCATAGAAAAACTTGGACCAAGGTACGGATCGCGATTTCAATCTTTATGGATCTTATCAGCGCGTCGCAGGCAGCTTCGACAGAACACAGACCAATTTTTACCTGCTGTCTTAACAGCGCGTTTTAGAAAATACGACAAATGGCGCTGTAAATGCCATCTGTAGTACAGTGCTACATTTTAGGATTACGTATGCTATTAATGCTGTGGAGATGCTTGATATCCATATATTTAAGTGGACCTTCCTGAAGCATACGTAATCCTAAAATGTAGCACTGTACTGCAGATGGCGTTTACAGTGCCATTTGTCGTATTTTCTAAAAGAAAGGAAGAGTAAATTAATGTTGTTTCATCCTTAATGTATATTAGGTTCCTCTGTTCATCTGCTTGTTGTTAGTATATAATTTTATACCGTTAGTTTGTATAGGTTTCGTACATGTTCTATTATTCATTGAAATAAGATTAGTTCTGTTTATGACACACTTCCACGCCAGTGTCTGGAAGTACCTACCATAAAAGTCAAAAGATTATTTATTAAACGAAGCTTTATTCCAAAATTCAACCGCTTAAATATTTTCATCTAAACAGTACAAATTGTATCAGTCACTAAATTGTACCATTAATTTAGATATTGAAATTAATAACATCTGATAGGTCATTAAATGATTAGCTTTTTTTTCAATACTTTGTTAGCACTATATTATAAGGCAGCTGAAAACGTAACTTTGCCCCATCTATTTAACGCTGTACCCTTTATCATCGTTCCCGACGTCCCTATTGTGAACAACGTATTTGTGCTACTTGTATTAATTCTTACTGAAATTCCTTTCATGTACCATTCTTACTGAAGCATTATTCAACCTGCACTACATCAGTGCAATTTTGGAATATAGATTGTATCAGTGAAGTAAGAAATAAAAATGAAAGTTGATGTAAACAACTGAAGAAATTAAAAGTATTTCAATCGATCTTAAATTGTCTCCTTTTATTATATCACTGCATCTAACTTTTATTATCTCACTTACACACATTCCCATTACCATTAATTTCGTTAAAGCACCTTCTTTTTTCCTTCAGATACCTACTTCTTTGTTCCTATCGTTAACACTCTCCTCCTCCAAATATCACTTCCTATATTTCCTTTTAATTTTTCTAATACTTAGCTACTCTTTTGCTAGGTTCCTCTACTGACTTCCTAAATTTTATTTCTCTCCTAATGACATAATCTAGTGTACTTCCATCTGATATAAACACCCAATTATAATAAAGAAGAAGCACCCCTTTTTTATAATGAAGATGATTAATTGTATCTCATGAGCAAACTAAACGAGACCTTTAAATAAGCATTTTAAATTTACTTCTTCAATGAAAGATCATTAATAACAATTAATAAGAGGTTGAATGAGTTATTAATACTACCAATAATGGTCGTCTTTCCAAAATATTCGTTTACCATTAGATAGTACTTATGTCATCTACACAAACTGTCTTGATTTACTAAAAGGTATTACGTTTTGTTAGCAACTTGAAATAGTTAGAGAATGTTTTATTAATGTTTTTATTGTGTAAATTTTTTAGGACTCTAATATCGAAAATGGAGAAGTCTCAGCGTCACTTTTAATACCTACAACTGTTTCATCACTTTATCTTAATTATCATCATTATCGTAGGGTAGTATGTCCTAAGACTGGTTGGACACGCGCCTCTAGTCCCTTCAATATTAAGTTAATCTTCGCGGTTTCTTAAAACTAAAATACATTCATAACTATTTATGAACATCAATCTAATCTAAGTCTACCTCTACTCCTCTTAATATGGTTACTACTACTTCATGTTAATAACAAGATTATTATTAGTTTTTATCGTGTAAGAGCTGCTTGAAAATTTTTAGAAACTAATATAGAATCCATAATTTCCAGTTTGCGATATTAACGTTCTTACCTTAATAATACTTCTCTGATTCTTTTTAAAAAATGTACTGTATTATTAAGGCTGTATACTTTTTAAAGTAAATTCAAAAAGGAAATGTATCTTACGTTACCTACGAAAAACGTAAAAATCTGTTCCTCTTGTACCTACTTACTTTGGGACAGTGCATTAAAATGCTCGAGTCTGGCATCTCTGTAAAAAAGGATTTTCCAAACTATGTCTAGCTTTTTCTTTTGTTGCTGTGATTCCATCATTTTACTTATAATTCATGCGTGGAAAATAGAAAGAACGTGCTGTATGCATACTTCGCTGGTCAATCAACAGCGCCTTTATTTCGCTCTTTAAATGTAAAAAGTTAGGACACGTTTTCTTATTGATATATAAACAGTGGAATGTGCGCATAGTGTTACTTTCGGTAAGTATATATTAATAAAAAACCAAGCAGTTTATTTACTTGTATATGTTTTTACACAGCGCGGGTTAAAAAAAAGGCCACCGTAGTTTAACTGCATTGCTAAACTTTGTCATTGTTTGCAATGTAGAATATGCGTGCTACTGGTCAGATTTTCTTTGATTAGAAAATTAGAAATTGTTTATGATTATTTCTTTGGCTTTCTAAAAATCACGATATGATTGTTTAGTAATACGAACTTGTGACACAAATGAAAGTTTAAAGAAATGCAATATGTTGACTTTAAGATCCCGAGATAAAAATGTTCAGTCTCTGAAAGCGAGACTCGAGTCTCCGTCTCTCATCGAGTCTCTCTGGTGTCGCTGAGAGAGACTGTCGAGAGACTGTCAAAAAAACTGTTTAGCGTCTCTGAACGAGAGACTCGAGTCGCTCATAGAAAGATCCTCATTTCGTATCCAGTCTCTGAACGAGAGACTCGAATCNTATTATTACTACGATTAATCATTAAAATTAATAATATTGTGCATGAGCGGATAATAATCATTTTATTAGAGCAGAGAAGTGATTCTAGAAATACAGGGTATGTTTTGCAATTATTTGTGTACTTAACCATTTTCTCAATGTAATAAATGAATTTATTAAGAGGCAAAAGTAAATAAAAAAATAGTAAGTAGCCTACTACAACGTGTACAGACGGTCCGAGGACAAAATAAAATAAATGAAACTAGTAGGGGAGGCGTTATCCGCGGATACAAAAGCAGCGGATCGCATCAGTTCATAATAAAATAAAAACATACGCCGATGCCATGATGGCGCGTTAAGCATGCTTATCATTCGCCACGCGCGTGCGCAGCGACAGCCGATTTATCACTATATTTACGCATTTATTACTACACAATAACATAACATAACATGTGCTTGTAGCGGTTGTCGGTATCGTTTCGTTGATTCTTTTTGTTTAAATTTTTTTTTTATTGTTTTTCGAATTCATCGTTGTGAAACATTTGACGCCCTTTGTTCGCAAATTTGCGTGTGCCCTTTTATAATATACAAATAACGCATCGGTTTTCTATTATTGTGTATGGATATAAATAAGAAACGTACCTGTCAATAAAATAATAAACGTTTATTATTAACATGGTGACATTGTTCGTTTTTAGACACACGCTTCCAGACATCACATATATTTTTTATAAACACTTACAATCGACTTACAACAACACATAATACACACAAAGTAAGGACCTTTTCCGGTCACCGGTAACTGTGGAATATTATTACTAATGAAAATGTTAATTACCAGCAAATTATTTGGCGTTCGGATATGTATAAAACGCTGTGAAACAATAATTACAAATTGATAAACTGTGATACTGGATATCAGACTTGTAAATGAATCGAATTGATAACATGGTAGCCGTTCATATATTACATCACTCGTGAGTGGATCTTGGGGTATCACGGCGAAGTTGGAGGTTGGAGCTACAGGGACTTCGGGATAACATATAATGCGCGCGTCAGTTTTCGTTCTTGTGTTTTCTTTAGAATTGTCATTTTAAAATGACCATTAAGAAATTATTTATAAAAATGTTCTCTCATCTTTTCTTAAATAATATTCAAGTTGTTCTTAAGATACTGTCAAAAATAATATTAGTATTTCAAAGTAATTACTCACTAGCGAAGGAATACAAATGTCTGCGTGACGTGGCAAGAAGGGAGGGGGCAGAAACAGCGTGACGTAATATACGAATATTGATGCAATAAAATAACTTAAAATATTTAAAATATTGCAGTAAATTGATATTTAATGGAAAAAAATATTCGTGTTTAAATATCAATAAGGTGGTAGTACGTGTCGGTTGCTAACTGATTTAACAGCACTACAGATGGCCCATTAAGACCCTTTATGGGTCAATTTATTTATTGTCCAGTATTTTCTAAATTTTATTTCCCTTCTTTATTGTTGTGATGCAGTTACGAGAAGTAAATATGGGATAAATAACACTGTTAAGCCTTCAAATTCCTCTGATCTCTATCAAATATTGATCTCTACCCATGATAAAACACTATGATTGGCTGTTGTTGTGGCAGCAAGTGGTTTTGTGTCCAGGGCTTCATTTGTTTGAATGCAGAGACAAAGGGTGTCATTAGCACCATAAAACAATTAAAGAATTACTGCATATTCGCCCATAACGAATGTCGAATGACCACTAATTACATTTAACAATCAATAATACCAGATGTCAAATAGTCATAATGATAACCATTGTCACAGAGTCGCATTGAAATCAAAACTATCGACAGAATTGTATTTTGTATATAAGTCGCGAAAACAACAAGCCAACCAAATTGCACTACATTAACATTTTGCATTAGTAATGAACAAATAAATGTTTTCCTGTTCGACAAAATAATAAATTAGTTTCATAATCAACTTGAAATGTATGCACGTTGCACAATAATATTCAATTTATAAGCACAAGCTTGATTGCACACAATATACATGATATTTAATTATTATTATTATTATTATAACAGCAACAACTTTTTTCCCTCGATAATTATAAGCGACTGTAAATAAAAAACGTGATTGTTTTATTTTTGTATTTTTACTTTTATTTATTTTCATGCAGTACTGTTTTGTCAATTATAAACTTATTAATTTTTAATTATTCCGATAACTTGAGCAAGTGCATGAAGTGAAATACAATTCTTGATATCTAGGACTAATAGTAAAAGTATTTCATCAGTTGTGCTCGAAATAATTTTACTGTTTCTATGACTGACAGTTTCTCGAATTAACTGAAACGAAGACGGAAGATCTGATGGGAAAATAAGTAGTTTTGTTACATCAGTAATAATTTGCTGAATAAGCGTGTTTAATAGTAATTTATGCAATTTAAATGCGGCAACCGAAAACATTTAAATTATAGCAAGGAATCTATATAAAATCGATTGATCGTACCATAACGCAATGCGTTTCAATTGAATTCCGTATAAAAATGCTAAACCAATTGGGTAAATTAAATAGGCCAACTAAATTTATAACAACTTAGTAATTACATAAAACTAAAGGCATTCTTTTAATTTTACAATTACACGGTGATCTCTAATTTATCGATATTAAATAATGCCGTTGTTGTGGACGTAACGGATTTATAAAAGATGATCGAGTAATAGTGCGAAGGACAATATTTTGAAGAAGCTTTTATTAGTATAATCAAATCCGATCGTAACGTGCGGCTCGTGCGATTTATCGACGATAAGTTTTCTAGTTTTCTTTTATTGCAAATAATAATACTCTACAAATAAAGTCCATACGATAAATATGATAAACACATATAATTTCGACATGATATATAATTTGACATGAGAAAAGAGACAAACTTATGATTTTCAGCGATTCTAAAAGGTTTCGATTAGGTACTAGATGTTTGTATTGTGGCTTTGGCATATACTCAAACAAAAACATTGATTCTGAATTTAATTAATTATTTCGAGAATAAAAAGGACGGAAGATTAAGAGGGACCAGTCTAATTCTTCCGAAAAAGCTAGGTGTTTTGGAAGCTAAATTTGAACTGTGATCACAATTTATAAAAAAGTTATTTTTTGGTTGTGCAAAGGCCTAACGGAAGATTTATGTGTGGGCAACCACAGATAGCCAGTCAGCGTGTTCAGTTTTTAAATATATAGAAAATTGCGTATTTAAATTTAGGAAAGTAGTATTTTTAGATGAAACGTGAATATTTTCAAATGGAAGTGGCTCGAACTCTTCGCAAGATGAGCCTGTAAAAAGGGTAAATAAGCGCCGAAAGGAATTTATCAGCGACGATAAGGGTTTTTAAACATTTATTTTATAAACTATAAATAGCTAGTTCATTTCGTTTACGGTTTTCTATGTTTTTAGGCACTATATTTTGCTTTTTTTTCGTCTACTATTTTGGGTATAGTCGTTAAACTCATTCCCAATATTTTGCTACTGTTTTTCCGATATTGGTTGGGAAATTTCCACATTCCCTTCTATTCTTGGTCAAATAAATTACTTAAATACCGAAATAATAGTTATAATTTAGTTTTCTGCAAGTTTCTAATACATGCAGGTATGTATAACATATTGTTAAATCAGTCACTTCCTTTGTGTTGTCATTTCCTACCGTAACCTTATGAACCTATCATCAATCTAACAAAAGCCTTCGTCGGTTAAGACACTTATTGGGCATGTTCTTTATCCATTGAGAAGCCTTTTGACTCGTCGAAAGTAAAATCTGATCACAACAGAGTCATTTGCAACTGAAAAATATTCATTAGTAAAAAGGGATTTTAAAACTCTCCCCAGATTTTTGTTTTTTTCAAAAATAATCTATTTTAAACCATTTCCGAAATACAAAAGGTAACTTTTCGAAAAAGATCGTGATGCGAAAGTTTAATTTTTCTAAATACAGCTAGTTTTTGTAATCACAAAACATTTTGGGGTTCCTGTATTTCTTTTATATACGATAGATTTGAAAAGTGAAGGGGTTATATAAATGTGTGTATTAAGTAATGTCCCATGTCCCATTACCTTTAGAGTATTAAATATTAGAGTAAAACCATTTGTATTATGGTTATTGTTAAATGCTTGCTACAATAAATTTGAATCTGCGTGGCAGCATTTATTTTAATATTATTTAAGTAATATTGTTGGTTTACAATTTACCTATGTGATTTGGTTGCGTATAGTGTGGGTGGCCACCGACATCAAGTGTAATACTCTTATATCTTCTTGTGTGACGTAATTGAACCTAATCTATATTCAAATCTGATGTTATCGTGCTGGTCCAAATCAAGAAACGTAAACTACGAATGTTGCGTGGTTACAAAAAATGTTGTTGTTATTCGGTAAGAAATTTACTTAATAGTGTTTGTAATAAAAACGATTCGTTGTTTTGTTTACTTTATTAACACTTAGTTAATGTAAAATTTGTATCATTTACAAAATTAAGATAAGACTTTATACATTTCGTACAATAAAAGTTGTACACTTGTCAGACTTAGAACGATGTCAGCTTATTAAGCTAACATCTCCAAAATCAATGATTGGCTGTTTTCGCTTTGGCATGCGCTGCAAAGTGGAAAGCTTTCGCTTGCTGTACTTCCGGGGTTTCGGTTGGTACTCCTCCTGCTCCAATTACTGGGTAGTGATAACTACCACTATAACCAATATTATTAGAATAAGCAGAAGGCGCAGTTTCGGCAAACGCACCGCCGAAGTCGTGGTGTATCGGTACGGAAGGAGGAGCGGGATACAAAGCTGCCTGACCGTTAAAAAGCGGATGGGCAGCTAACGCTTGTTGGAAATCATAAGCTGGCTGACTAGCGAAAACCTGCTGATGCTGAGTTGGAAAAGCTACCTGACCTGTGTATGGTATAAATCCATCGTATGGCTTGTTGTTGTTATTACGCGCATTTCTTGCCGATTCCCTTTGAAACTGTTCAAAATGACGGGCTTTGGCTTCCTGAACTTCTGGAGTTTCGAGAGGTCGCCCATCATGTCCGATGATAGGATAAAGTTGAGAAGTTTGGTAAGCGTGAGGGTATAGCGATGCACTCCTTCGTTTGCGATAGTGAGGATGGCCACCGTAATAAGCTGGTTGAGGATATCCTCCGTAGGTTAAACCGTGGAGGGCGTGTTGTGGTATAGCATTACGTCTCGCTGCTTCCCAATAATCATGGAAATGTTGGTGTTTAGCAGCTTCAACTTCCGGTGTCTCCACTGGAGTGCCGTCATTGGTTACTTGAGCAAAAGGACCTGGCCAAGGGACAAGCGGTTGCAAAGGAGGATGAGATATCGACGTTTCAAGAGGTTCGACGGATTGCAGCGATGGAAGTGGATGAGGTTGATAATTATCGTTGTTATTATTGTTGTTGTTATTGTTATTATTGTTATTATCGACCTCGTTTTTATTGTCATAGTCGGATTTGTCGGGGTTAGCATATGCTGCAGCTCTTGCAGCTGCGTGCGCTGCAAAGTGGCTTGCTCTTGCGGCTCGTACCTCTTGGGGCTCTATGGGTACCCCATTTTCACCGATGATGGGCAGGTGGATCGGGCCATTATACTGATGCGCAAAATTCCCTGATCCAAGGGCTAGTGCGCTAACGAGTAATAGTGCCTGAAACAAATTGGAAAATATCAATAATAGGGATAACTATTTATAACTTATTAAATTAAATAGGTAGTGTTTTAGATTTCAGATTCTATAATCGGCATATTCTTATTCTGCAAAAAAACGGTGAACGGGCGTATAAATCGGTATCCTTACGGAAAGGAATTTTGAACAATAACTCTATCTCAAAGAAATAATTACATTTCAATGTTTGTTATGGTCCAATTGCACACCTTATTTCCGTTCTGTCTAAGCCCACAAGATAAATCAAGAACAGTTTTCACTCGATGCAGCAGTTTTGTTTATAAGTACCTGAACTTCCGCATTAAAATCTTTTTTATTGCGAACTTTTGGAAAATTTTCACTGTAAGTTAATAACAATTGTCATGTAATGGTTGAGTTTTTAAGTTTTTACAATATTCTTGAAATACTATCGTTATGTTTGACGTTAAACAGTAATGATATTTAGACTAATAGGTATTCAATTTCAATACCATTGTTTTTAAAATTTGAATTTCTTCTTAAAATCGGATGGATGTTACTTTTATAAAATCACTTCGGGTTATTATAAAATTCAAATAGAGATTTAATTTGAATTAAAATAACTTACATCGAATAGATTACTGAAGACGCTTTGTAAGAATGAAATTTCCGTTAATGGTTTAATTAAATAAGGTGAAAGGATACAAAGCTAGGGTAATGGACCAAGAAGATAACCATTGGATCATTAAACAATTCAATTGTGACATAATCTGAGATTTTAAAAAATCATGTAAGTGAACCAATTCAAGTGAATCGATTGAGGTTTGAGGTCCCACACCAACAGTGCCGAATTTCTTTCTAATTAGACACGTTTTTAAATACTGGCAAAAAGTAAGAGAACTTTTGCTCGGTAATCGGCTCTGCATCAACAACCGAATGTTCTAAAAAGCGTCACTTCCTCTTGTGCGGCTGCAAGTAATGCATTTGAATTCAGATTTCTCTCGGAAAAGAGACGAAGGAGTGCAGCTTTTTATTCCCTTTGACAAAACAACTTAAATAATTTACAGACCGTTTAATACTTAACGGTATGAATCCGTCACACCGATTACATTGCTTTTAATCTACGATTACTTAACTCTTGCGTCTTGATATTTCTTTGAAGTTGCATTACAAAATTTTCAGCTTTCTTATCATGTAAATTCATTTTTCTGTCGTGAATCAATATTGCGCACGTGCATATTAAAATAACAATACATTTCGTTCGTTGTGGTGTTAAAATATTTGAACGAATTAATAGTGGTTTTCGTTTTAACATTGATTTCCTTTTCTGTAATTGTGGCAAGAATTATATAATGTTATCTAATTAATGATGCGGTTAGGATGACAAGATTTCTTTGCGGTTCTATTCTTTATATTGTTTGAAGAATTGTGTTAATCGATCATGACTCTTCTACTTTAGAATGTCTCTTATATCAACAAAATTAGTTACGGGTGTTTATGGTATTGGTTACGTATTTTGAATTAGGGCCATGTATAATTCTAAAGATTGCAGACATTCTATTGTTTTTTTTTGCGGATAATTTCATAAAATTGTGTTATTAAAACAGAGTAAAAGTAAAGAACAAAAACAGAAAAAGATGTCACGTGTATAGTCACAGTCACGCCCTTTTCGCAACCATATTTCTTTACTTACAACTTTCAATCTTTTGTGTCCTTCTCTAATAATTCGATTAAAGATTATTTATTAAGCAACAGTTTAATGGAGAATACTACAGATTGAACTAAAGAAGAAAACGAATATTGCTAAATAATAAAAGCAATAAATAAATTCATGGTAGGTCAGGTAATAATTTTGTGTAACTGTAACATGAAATTTTAAAAAGCTTCCCAAATGTAAAATGGGTTTTGCTCTGTTTTGGCAAATTCATAAGTCAAAAAAGCAGAAAAAAATAATGTTTCTACCGATATTACATTTAATTACTCAACAATTGTTTTGAGCACAGAAAATGTAACACTTGGAAATGATCGATTAGGTCGAAACAACTGTCAAGTGGTTAAACATATGACCAGTTGAATCATTTTTGTTTTCTGTTTTTCGATATTAAGACGATTCTTCGAGAGTATATCTATAATAGACTATTAAAAAATATTTTTTTCAAACATTTAATGACGTAGTCTTCAATTTTTGAATTGTAAATGTTCATGGAATTTTTGCTTATGCTTATGTAAAATGTCAAATCAAAAATTCTATAGCTAAGTAGCATAAGTATAGGTACTTATTTCAGAAAGTTTTCCATTAGATTTTTGTTTAAACTGAAGATTAGTTGCAAAAGTTTTATTTTTGTTATATTTCGTAGTCACTTCCTCGTAAATAATGCAACGGTTTACTGAACAAACTCAATTGGATCGGCGGAAGGAAAAACGTTCAGAAATTTTTTAGAGTGCACCTGTTTACTGTCAACGTGCTTCGTAACGTCAGTCAAAACAACAGTCTTTATCAAACACCGGTCTGTTTCTGAACACTTCTACACTGTTTTCTTTTCTCATTTAATTAATTATGTCACAAAATGAGACACACAAATCTGCTTCATCAATGACGGAAAGTGAGAGTGTGTGATCACGCACGATTGAACTGGACGTTTTTCATTAGTGTTAAAAAGAAAAAGATTACAACACAATGCTGTGTTATACACCTAATTAGAAATCGAATTGGAAAAAATCGTGTTTATGCGGAAAATGACTAGTAACATCTGAAATTGTCTACGCGATACTATGTTGAGCTTACGTGTTAATAAGCGTATTTCTACTTACCGAAAATTTCATTCTGTTACACTTTTCAACCTCCTAGTGTTCTAGGACTGCTGAACTACTGCAGTTCTTCGGCAGCCCCGCCTGTATTTATATCGGCCCCCCGTTATAGTTTGTTGTATCCTAGGTGCAAGGTCCCTTTCACTGGGCCACATCCACAGGATAGCATTGTACCCCAATACATTTTTCCGTACATCTCTTTCTTTTTAAAGTTTTCTTGTCATTTTTTTGAATTTATTTTGCTTTTACCGAAATTACTTTATTTTTTACATATTATTCATAACACGTGCAAAATATCTCTTCTACTAATTGTGAATTGAAGATAAAGATGGAAAAATTACAGTTTTACTTAACTGCTTACTAAGTTGTTATGGAATTTTAAAATTATTTATTGCCTAAATGCATGTTTCAAATATATTTAGTGTTAGTTGTATAAGTTTACCTAAATTTTACATCGTAAAAGACGTTAGTTTTAAAAATATTTTACTAACCACTCAAATTACTTCACTAGTCGTAAGCTTAACCAGTAGATATGACTAAATGGCATAAATTCAATATTTATTAAAAGTCTGTAATAGGTGCAAACGTGTAAGGATGNATTCATTCAGTCTCTCTGTGAGAGACTCGAATCTCTGAATTAACAATTTTATCGTTCGAGTCTCTCATACAGAGACTGTGAGAGATCCATAAAAACACCTAGGCAATAACTGAGAGACTGTGAAAGACTGTGAAAGACGCTCTCAGGTTGGAAATGAAGAGGTATTAGAAAGAATAGGAGAAGAGAGGACTCTATGGAAGTCAATAAGAAATAGGCGAGATAGGTTGACAGCGCACCTTCTCAGGTATGAAGGTCCAGTCAGAGACATATTAGAGGCAGAAACAAGAGTTAAGAGAAGAAGATGTAGACCTAGGTTAGATTATTGTTCGCAAATAGTTAAGGATGTGGGCTGTTCTAGTTTTAGGGAAAGTGAATATTAGCTCAGGATAGGAAGGAGTGGTGGTACGTGTCCAACCAGTCTTAGGACTGACGACCTTATGATGATGATGATGAACCAAACATGAGGAGTACACATTAATGTTTAGGTAAATGTACATAGGTACAAAGATATTTACCATTATTAGACAGTTTATCATAAATGTTCTACTACATAGAATGGTTATTAGGTGTAGCAAATTGATATTCCTAAGTAGAAAAGGACCTTGCTAAACAATAATATGTCTACAATTAGGGGAGTACAAGGAGTTTTACCCTAATTTATTACGACGACTTTTTTTGAGCGGATATCTACGTATTTGCTAAGCTCATACATGTTAGGCTTGTATTGATAATGTCTACAAAAAAAGAGAGTCAAAAAACGAATTCGCTAAAGAAAATTTATCGTGGTAAGTCGGGGTGTATTTCTCTTCATTTGTACTAAATTAGTGATAAATTTCTACATACAACGTTTAATACTTGCGGTCATTGACACAAGCATTTCTAGGGTTGCTTGGAGGAAATTTATCTATAAATTTTGGCTGAATCGCCAGTAAAAAGGTACAAACCTGGTATATATAGAAAAGCTTTACAACATATGCAAATTATTTAAGAGCAATAATAAAAATATCTTTTATTTTGATAGTCCTATATATAACAAGGCGAATTGTAGTTGTATCGAGAATGTAAGTCAAATCTATGTTAATTCGAATTTTTCTTATTTTATATTAAACACTTCATCATCATAAGGTCGTCAGTCCTAAGACTGGTTGGACACGCACCTCCACTCTTTCCTATCTTGTGCTAATCTTCGCATTTCCCTAAAACTAGAAAAAAAAACGTTTGGGTGTTTCATTTCCACCAGCCAGTAATGCTGGTGGGCGTTCAGTCCCTCCGGAATATGCCGGAAGGTAGGGCGGAAGGCCCTCTTCAGCCTGCTTTCAGGAATCGTGGGAATGGGTGGGTGATGGTTCGGGTGAGAAAGATGAGACGGACGAAATGAAGACAGAAGANTTTATCGTTTACTTTTAATGATACGTATTTAAAGCTGCATAAGAAATATAACATTAAAAGCTGGTAAAACATTAAAGATGTCTAATTCATTATCTGCAAAACATATCGTAGGGCGTTTGGTTGAACCAATATGATAAGAATATATGCTAAAATGCAATAGAAGTATACCAAGAAAATCTAACAGAATAAACCTAATATATAACAAAAGAAAATAACAAAGATTATCTTATCCAGCAATCTAGTACCTACTATGAGATCTAATTATCTAAAAATACATTTTAGAAGCAATAAAAATTATGTTGATATACACGTTGTTCAGAAATTAACTCTCGAAAAATGCTAATAAGGAGATAACCGGAGAGCGCAAAAGGAAAAGATTTGGTTTTAGTTGACCAGGTGGAATAGGTCCGTGATTTTGTAGTACTTTTTTAATGAAAACTCTGAACTCTCCAGATGATAAAAGCTTTTTATTTTTATTCTTGTGGCGACTACAAAGAGCTTTTCTTTGTAAAATTATCTGGATAGTGCATCCAGACATTTACTGATATGAAGTTTTGGATAAACTATTCATATAAAAGCTGTTTATAGTCGTTGTAATTGTTAAATGTACAATTACGTAAAAAAAGCCCCTAAATTAGAAGGCGAAACGTTGACAGTTGTAGAATAAAAAGATTTTATCACCTAGAATGTTAAGAGTTTTTATTAATAAATTGTCTCTTTTATTTTGACATAGGACGTTGTGGATAAAGTAAAAAGTATATCCGACGTGGGATCAACATATGTACAATGAAATTAAATTATAAAAAGTTCAGAATTTTTATCGGTCGTGATTTTATATTGCTACTTGGTACAAAGTTTGCTGAAACAAAGATAACCTCATCGCATTATTTTAACATCTAACATATCAAGGCAGGAGCATTAAAGAAACTCCAGTCTGTCATAAATCTCCCTAACCAAACAATTATGTCACTTATAGATACATAAGTACCATTTCCAATTACTTTTTAGGAAATTATAGATTTCCCAGGAAATGTGTCTAATATAATTTATTTTACACATTTCTGAGAGATTTAAGAAATTATCTACATGTCCTAGGAATTGTATCCAATGACGAATTTCAGACATTTCCGGTAACATATATAAGTTGTTCATTGAAGATCGTTTTAACCGTTTAGTGGCGATTTCAATCCTATGGAAAATGAAGTAACGACCCACAATTATCATTCTTACGTAATTCTTGTTGAATTTTTCGAATAATGAATATTAGACAAATACTCACTAATGGTTGACAACGAACTGTTCTTTGTAGAAAATACATTACTTCATGTCTTCTGAGATTTAAAAAAGCTGTAGGTATATACAATACATATATCCATGTACTATTACGTATCTACAGACATGCACATGATAATCAATACATTGATCTCGGTGGCTCATGACTCATGAGTATGCCATGCCTGCAGGAAGGGACCGGTAGATGGTCGGTGATCCTTGTACTAGACGCCGGGGGTAATAAATCATACACTGAGTGGCATACATTTACCGCATAACAATAGCAGTTCTAGAATTCTCGAGAAGAATGAAAACTCTTTCGGAAAATTCGACGATAATATAAATAGGCCTCTGGATAACATATGGAGTTGGAATAAGTGCAGCTAATCAGTGATGTAATAAACATCACGAAGACAAAGCGATGTAAATACAGTTACGAATAAATAAGCATTAATAGTACAGTGTGATATAAAACAGATGTATAATTTAAGCGTCAACTTGAAGTTATGGTGTAAATAAATAATCATAATGTAAATATCCGTTAAATAAATAAACTTAATACTAGAAAAACCATTACATTATGAATAACTAAAGAATTTAAGCAGACGTTTTTCTATTTTGTAAAATAGCTACCGTAACAAAGGCTTCGGTATTTTCTCGTTACAGTCATATTCTGTAATGCATATTTTAAAGAATTTACTACACGACTAATTAATACTGAATGTTGAACTTAAACAATACGAGCATGTGCAACAACAGATGCAATCCATTCATTAAGGAAACGCCCTCGCCACTAAAGAACAACGGATCAAAAACTGAAAGCATTCGTGCATGCAGCTCTGGTCGGGCAATACGATAAAAAGTTCGGTGTGCTTTCGCAGTATAAAATTGACGTAGATCACGATTGCAACTGCACTTACATCAAAACAACATTTACTCGAAGAACATTCTTCAAGTCATTTAATATCGTAAATTTCTTATATTTTGAGTTCAATGTTATAAAGTACACTTGCAAATAGCATATTATTTAAGAGTAATCCTTCGCCTATACAGAGATCGATAAGATTATTGATTAATAATAAACTAAATACTAAAGCGATAAGCTGTCACAAATCCCAGTTGTGTGGTTCCTCTAAGATACTCGGAAGAATGAAGATGAACCAATTAACGATAAAAGAAATATGTAGATGATAAAGAGGTTTACGCAAGGAGATATCAAAATTATGGGTATATGGGAGCAGAGTTAGTGAAAAGCAAAAGAAAAGCAACCTCTTGAGGTTATTAATTTCAATAAATTGCAGTTTGTAATAGCTAGTTTACACCTCTCTTTTAAAGCATTGTATGTTTCTGTATATTACTCCTGTCTGCAACTTTTCTCTATTAATATCCTTCAAACTCCAACGAATCTTAACCGGACAACCCTGGACATTGAAATATTTAGTGGATTAGTCTCTGTTTGACTTGAAATTAGTTGTTAAACCATGACAGAATATGCATTCACTCAACTTCCGTCTGTAGAGGAAGGATTACTCCAATCAACTGTGTGAAATGTTTTAGGCATCTTTGCTTTTTACATTCAGTACAACCCTCGACCTACTAAGCATCTTTGTTTCATCAACTGTGCAGGTTTGAATTTTTTCTGATCCCTCTTCCGTAATGATCGAGCTTAACTGATCACACATTTCATGCATCCTCGTTATTTGTCGTACTTTGTCGATTAAACATGTAAAGTGTGCATTCACGTTTCTGTAAAGACGTTTAAATTCGATTAAATAGTGCTGGAAGTGATCGTGTTTAATGAGTAGCTTTCGTTGAGACTCTTTCCTTTTGTGAATTTGAAATTCACGAAATCGTTGAATTTCTTTTTTTTTTTTTTAATTGTAAATTCTTAACCTTTATTTTTTGATTGAATATGTTTTTTATAGTGTATGTCGTCGTTATGCAATAATAATTGATCTATTAGTCGAGGTTCTTCTAAATCAAAATCCTGAAATTCTTGTATTTTATTATCTCATAAATCAGCTAGATATTAAACGATATACTTCCTGAACTTTATAATAATTCTGGTAATAATCATAATAAGTTCAAATAATGGAAAAAACTTGGTACGTTTACTTTAAATCTTATTTGATTAATGACCAATAGACAAGAAAATCGTTAGTATCTATAACTATAAAATAAAATGTGTTGAAAATCCGCATTGAAGATTTACGATATCATAAAATACTCGTATGATTACATTAATAAATACATATTATAAATAAATAATTTACGAACCTATACAGCTCTTTCTGAATTACAGAAATACAGGGTACTAAATTTGAAAAATTTTATTATCGAATGAATCAGAATTTTATGTAAAAGTACTCACCGACTAACAGTAGCGATGTGTTGTAGTTGTAAACTTATTTATAAATATTTGCAAATTTTAAATATAAAGCTTATAATATTTTTGCGAGAAGGTATTTACTTAATTCGGATTAAACACCCTGTATTTAAAACAGGTTAGGCTTATTTAGTAACTTCCCTGTGTATCTATAGAGAGGTTTGGAAATAGAAATCGAATTTTCTACAAATTCTATGTATCTGCGTGGCATTTCCTTCCACTGTACAACTTTTTACGAATAAAAAACGATACTGACTTTGTTAGAGCCCAATCAAAGCGTATTGACGTCAATATAATCCGAAATAAAATTTATCAAATTCGGTTAGTCTTTTTTTTTTCCTCGGAAAAAGGCTGTAAAAAAGTGAATTTCAGGATTTTTCGAAAAGGATTTATCGAATTTAATTTCTTTAGATGGCAGTCGATATTTTAAAATATCAGAAATGTTCATTGGGTTCATATCAAATAACGTCACAAACAATAATTCTTTTATGAGAGTTAAAAAACAATAAATACTAATCAGCGTTTATAATGAACCAGGGGTTGAACCGAATATAACCCGAGATAAAAATGTTCAGTCTCTCAGAGTCTCTGGAAGCGAGACTCGAGTCTCCGTCTCTCATCGAGTCTCTCTGGTGTCGCTGAGAGAGACTGTCGAGAGACTGTCAAAAAAACTGTTTAGCGTCTCTGGACGAGACTCCAGTCGCTCATAGAGAGATCCTCATTTCGTATCCAGTCTGTGAACGAGAGACTCGAATCTCTGAACGAGAGACTGGAATCTCTCAATAAGTGATGTCTCGATAGACATGGTTAAAAGTTCAACATGTTTCAGAGATCCCAGTCTTTCTACGAGAGACTCGAGTCTCTCAGTTTTTCAGTTTTATTCATTCAGTCTCTCTGTGAAAGACTCGAATCTCTGAATTAACAATTTTATCGTTCGAGTCTCTCATACAGAGACTGTGAGAGATCCATAAATAAATAGCAAGAAATTTTATAGCGTTAGGGTGAGTGAAAACGGTCACCTGTTTCACCCCCTTAAGTAACTTCTGACTAGAAGTAATTGATTCCCAACCTGAATCTTATATACCACGACTGCGAATTAGCTTGTTAAACAAATAATTTTAATATAGGTAATAACTTTGTACTATTGTGATCTAAATAGGAAATTGTGGATACTATACAACATTCTTAAGGATTTTGAGTTTGTAGTTATTTCTATATCTTATATTTAACAAATCACCCTGTATCTCAAAAGTTTTTAAGCTGTATCATGCGTTTTCATTTCATGCCTAAGTATTTACTTTGTTTGGGAGGTACAATTGGAGACAAGAGTACATAAAATTAGAAATTCGTGATTAATTAGGTTTTGCAGCATATCATGAAGTAAATAAATACTACCGATACTAAAAAAAGTATACGGTTTGAGAGAAAATTTGGAATTTGACTAAAACCATTGATTAATGAAATAACTAATAATATGNAGTTATCTACGCACAGAAATTTAAACTTTCCTCAAAAAAAACTTGGTTATATTAATAAATTAACTTACTTAACCTAAAGATTTTCAATAATCGACATTCCACGCACTAAAGATGTATATATATACATTGATTCACTGATTCGCATCATTTAAAATTAAGAAACTACCTATTTTTAAGGAATTAGTATCTGTGGGTGGTACAAACAATTGCAGTGTAGGTGGTGCCCGAAATCAGAAGAATCAGTTTTTATACTATTGTAATTTTGTTGAACACAGCAATGTAACTACGACAACAAACAAAACAAAACCTTTATGCATTTATAATTAAATAATTTGTCTTTTTTTTTCATGGATAGGTATGTCATCAACAATTTTCAGTTCACTCCACAACGAGAAAAAGTTAATGAAATTAAATAATTATAAACAATACACTAAAAACAAGTCCATCCCTTAAATCAATGATTTTTGCTTGAAAAACAGCTTATTAATTTTCTAAATGTGTGTTAATTTTGCCTTCGTTTTAACAATTATTATAGTTAAATAAGAATAAACCTAATATCTTAAATTAAATTTATTAAAAATTTGTCTTATTTTCGTTTAATTAGCTCCAAATAACTAACTGATTGCGATGCTTATAATAAAATATGTAACATTGTTTGAAAAAGGTGTGATGACCAATTAGATAACACCCCCTTTATATTGTTACATTTTAAATTCTCGAATTATATTATTATTACTTTCCATTGTCTTAACGCCCTATTTCAACAACAGCTCTCGTCTGTTAATTGTCGCACATGTTTACACATTTCGTAACGCTCATGTAAATCAAACAGAACCTTGCACCTTACAATATTCAAATGATTATCCGGGTGTGGAGGGCACTCGCATTTTATACGAGATTTTTAAAGCAAAATTAAAATATTAAATTATCAATATAAATACGTGATCGAAGCAGCATGACTTTGCCTATTAAAACTGCAGAGTTGAAAAATACACCAACAATAAGCATCGACGCTTCGTTCTTTTCTGCATATATGTCCTAGACAAAAAGTTTCAGTCTCTCTCCAGTCTCTCAGAGTCTTTCAGCGTCACTGAGAGCGTCTCTCACAGTCTTTAACAGTCTCTCAGTTATTGCCTAGATGTTTTTATGGATTTCTTACAGTCTCTGTATGAGAGACTCGAACGATAAAATTGTTAATTCAGAGATTCGAGCCTGTCACAGAGAGACTGAGAATGAATAAAACTAAAAAATTGAGTCTCCAGTCTCTCGTAGAAAGACTGGGATCTCTGAAATATGTTGAAATTTTAACCATGTCTATCGAGACACCACTTATTGAGAGATTCGAGTCTCTCGTTCAGAGACTGGATACGAAATGAGGATCTCTCTATGAGCGACTCGAGTCTCTCGTTCAGAGACGCTAAACAGTTTTTTTGACAGTCTCTCGACAGTCTCTCTCAGCGACACCAGAGAGACTCGATG
>NW_020439039.1:386645-469386 GCF_000699045.2 Agrilus planipennis | reverse complement strand
GTGAATATGCCTTGATTTCAACTTCGAAACAAAAAAATATTTAGTTTCAATCTCTATTAATAATGAGCGTAAAACTTTTTAATATGTTTAAATAATAATTAAAACTTTAAAATTGCATTTATTTCAGACAATTATAAATATTATCATTATATTATCAAGTAAAAACGAGATTTTCAGCTAATTTTTCATTTTTTCCTCGATAACCATTTAGTGAATTTGAATAACCTTACGATAAAGTGATTCTCCAGAGTTCAAGTTACTTATTATAAAAGTTTGAAATTTGTGGTAGCTTTTTTTCTGTTAATAAAAATAAATTTAATCTGTTCGGTTAACGAATCTCCGTAAAATGACGTTAAAATTACAATTTTTTAAATATTCAATAACTTTTTGACGGTTTAGTGAATCGATTTGTAATTTTTACAGGAGTTTTAGAATTGAATGAGGAGCGTTCTTTCAAATTTTTATTTGCCTTGTAGCATTGTGACATACCTCCCAACATCCTTGAGATATCTTTTCGAAAATGAGGTTTATTATACATTTTTTATTATCTTCGCAACTACAAGAGCAAATCCACATGGTGGACATACTCTTCATTGAAATGACATGTCCTTCAAATAATCTGTAATATTACAATTAGAGAAAACTTGCTTAACAGTAAGGCATATTTTAAATACCATTTTCCATAACAATGTAACATTAGGTCGCATGCGACCGTTGCCTTTTTTGGAATGAAAAAATTCGGTTCCACTTGGCGCACCGCCTTTTAACCGATTGCATTTATTGTAGTTTTTTTGCCCCAACTACTTCACCGGTTTAAAAGTTTTGTAATTATTGTCATTGTTACTCTCTTTTAGTTTATCGGCTGGCAATATACTCCGATTTGACACGGTGACAGTTTAGAATTTTTTAAAACATTTTTGAAATAAATTTAAAAAGTGCAATTGAAGAGCTCGGTATAAAAACAGATTTGGTCTATTTTTTATCTTAGCTAGAATAGGAAGATATTACCTACTCTGTTTTAATATTAGCATCAATAGAAAATGATTTTAATGACAACGGCAGTGTATAAAATAAAAAAAACCTCATATGAGCCGTTTGGTTTTTGAAACAAAAGAAAGAATTATTACGAGTATTAGTGGAGTGGAGTCTGCAATTATGGAATGTTTTCAAGTGTAAAAGGGCCTGGGGGTCCTCCTGTGGGAAATTTAAAAAACCTGCTCTGGATAAGATTTCATTACCTAATAATGAATCAAGACAGTTTCATGCTTGTAAAATTTTTATAATTGCTTATAAATTATTGATATTTTTAGTTCAAAATTCGGGTGAGGTAGTATATTGGGTTGGATAGTTTTGGGTGGCAACTTCTATCACTTTCTTCCCTCAAATTACGCTACTAGCTACACATAATAGATAGAGAGATTTCAACTTCAACATTCTCATCTTAATCGGCTGCGGATTCTCTATTAGCATTCTGATCCGTCAGCTTTCGCTGCAATATTGTAATACTAGCTCCGGAACTATATGGTTGTTGCAGTAAAAAAACCTCAGGCAGCTCTATTTATGCTTGTTCATCCGGACCCCGTTACATCCTTAGGTCCTTATGCTCTCTTTTAAAACCTTGAATTCTGGTAGTTTTCGACGTGTTGAGCGAAAATCTTAATGGGTGCTGTCGTAAAAATTCACCTTTTTGAGGTATGATTTAATCCTTCCATAGGCACTTCCAATTATGTGTATTGAATACGTTCAACTTTGTATATATGCATATGTTAATGTATTATACTTATGTGTATTGCATATTATATGGATATGTCATGATATTGTAATGCAAACTGTACATGCGTAGTACACTTCAACGTCATTACGTACTTATGGGGAAAGTTGGCGGACTAAGAGATGTAATTTAATACCAACACAGAATCTATAGTCAATTACATCCTTAGTTTGGATAATATTAAGTAAAGTACAAGGCAGTTAAGGTTTGGAAGCTTTTTATTTATGAAGAACTAACACCGACGTTTCGCCTCTATTTGGGATTTTCGCTTACATAACTAAAGAACCTACCTTGTAAAAGCCCCCCAAATTTTTTTTGCTTAGATAACTAAAGAACCTACCTTAAAAAAGCCTCCAAAAGAGAGGGGAAACTCCAGTGCTGGCTCTTCATAAATAAAAATCTTCCAACCCTTATTTGCCTTGAACTTTACTTAACAGAATTTATAGTTTATATGACGCATAAAGACTAAAAGAGTAGTTACTGCATACACTTTTAAACAACAGATTTCCACTTCTTACTCTCTTGAATATAGTAGTTGGAAAATCAGAGCAGACAACCCTTATAGTACTGTTCTGTAAACGACAGATTCCGTGGTAGTGTTTGATGATACCTCTGAGGACATCAACTTTCTTTCCCTATATAAGTACACTATGACGATGAGGTGTACCTACAACACTTGCATCCCCATCCCTGGCGCGATACCATGACATAGATATAATGCATCGGCATATACACATCTACTTGAATGTATTCAATACGTGTAATAGATATAATTGTACCTTGGAAGTCTTAACGGAAGGGACCATATCTCAAAAAAACGAGTTTTTATGACTTAGCGCCCATTAGGACTTTTGATCTACACCTCGAGAACTACCAGAATCCAAAGGATCTAGCGGGATTCTTTCTTTGTTTGGGTCCTATATCAAAAGATGTGTAGTCCCGAGATAAAAATGTTCAGTCTCTCAGAATCTCCGAAAACGAGACTCGAGTCTCCGTCTCTCATCGAGTCTCTCTGGTGTCGCTGAGAGAGACTGTCGAGAGACTGTCAAAAAACTGTTTAGCGTCTCTGAACGAGAGACTCGAGTCGCTGATAGAGAGATCCTCATTTCGTATTCAGTCTCTGAACGAGAGACTCGAATCTCTGAACGAGAGACTCGAAAATCTCAATAAGTGGTGCCTCGATAGAGATGGTTAAAAGTTCAACATGTTTCAGAGATCCCAGTCTTTCTACGAGAGACGCGAGTCTCTCAATTTTTCAGTTTTATTCATTCAGTCTCTCTGTGAAAGACTCGAATCTCGAATTAACAATTTTATCGTTCGAGTCTCTCATACAGAGACTGTGAGAGATCCGTAAAAACACCTAGACAATAACTGAGAGACTGTGAAAGACTGTGAGAGACGTTCTCAGAGACGCTGAAAGACTCTGAGGGACTCGAGAGAGGCTGAAAATTTTTGTCTAGGGGTGTTTTAAACTGTTAGTGTTAAATCCAATTAAAAGATGCTCTTCATCTCAAAGTGAGCTAACTTGTTTCTGTATAAATATCTTCACAGACTACACATCCTTTGGTAGAAATTGATTAATTATACATTACTCTTAGAAGGTCTCTAAATAAATTTACTATCACATAAAAGTCAGTCCTGATTAAAACTGAACTTATTACATTACATACAAGTTAATAAAAGACCGTTTATATTAATTAAACCTTTAATGCTGCTTATTGTTTAAGCATTACTTAAAATGGATATGATAGAGTAGAACAAGAAGCGGGATGTTCGTGTAATGTCACGTTAGAGTTAAATTACCCCCTTGAAAAATAGCACACCGATTAATTATTTAAAATTAAATTTCTTTGTTCTGTCAAAAAGTACTGACGGTACCAAGTGCAAGCATTTATGAAATTATTAAGTTAGTTTGCTCTGTAGGGGAGACGGACACAGTTATTACGTAATCAATTAACCATAATGTGTTTGTCAGGACATTTATAAGTGAATTCACTAAGACAAATAGCAGTTCCGACTAATAAAGCGAGAATGGGCTGTGCGCGCTAAGAATCATAATCCTTCCTTGATGACGCCGTTTGTTGTTGCGAATTAAAAGACCAACGTGAAAATTCCTTCGTTTATGGGGCACATAAAAATAGAGGCAACTGGAAATTATTACGGGTTGGAATTAATGCTCCTTAAAGTAGACTAACATAGCGTTAAATAAATGGATAAACATTAAAAAAAAAAATACAACGTGTAATTATACAACACGCTACTGAAGTGAAACTTCTTCAAACACACAATCATACCGAGATAGGGGTTAAGGAATTGGATTAATGGTATTATTTGTACACTATGCTTCGCACGGGTGCAATGCTGATAGTAAATATACTATAGAGTGTCTTTATATGCAACAATCACAGCTTTTTTGTCATTAGACAATACAAACCGGACGGTCCCTAGATTTTAAGTCTGTAATATCTTCGAAAATATTCATTTAAATTACATGCTGTAAAGAGCCATATTAATCTATATTAAATGCACAATGTATTTAAAAGTACTTAATTGGATAAGGATTAATGTTGTATTGCTTAAAATCGCTTCGTAAATAAGCCATTATTTCTTGTAAAAATTAAACGATAAAAAATGGTTATTGTGAGTTATCCCTAAGAGATAGACATATACCATCCGGGACTTTTTTGTAGACCTTCTTAAGGTGTACAATACTGTAGTATATTATTTTGATCTATCTCGTAGGGTTCAGCCAGCGTTTGCAATGTAAGCGCAAAAAAATGTATTTATTTACATCACATTACAAACCTCTAAAACTATCAGTGTTTCTTTACTGTATTATGCATGTATTATACACGTAAACCTTCCTCTTGAATTACCCTATCTATTAAAAAAAACCGTATTAATATCCGTTGCGTAGTTTTAAATATCTAAGCATACATAGGGACAGACAGCGGGGGAAATGCGTTGCATGATTTCGTTACATAGCAACTCGTATGAAACGAACTTACCCTACCGTGAGTAAAGAAGTTTCACTTCAAAAACATTTCGAACATTTATGTACACGATACTTTTGAAAAACACAATACGCATTTAAAAAATAACTTTCCACTTTACAGAAACATAATTTATTTTGAAAATGGATAGTTTGCATAGTAGAATGATAGATTTTAATATTGCTATTGTGTGAATTGTTTTTTTTTACTTTAAAATGTGTCATTTGGATTTCGTATTTTGTTAAAAAAAAATATTTTCTATAAATATTCACTAAAATTTCATATATTTTACGCAAACCTATTTCGCTCTCAAAAATGCACTAATATATATTTAGTCGACTTATATCCATTAAGAAGCATTTTATTATATAAATCAATAATATTTCCATCAACGTCTTAGTTTCTTTTAGGCGCCCTTGTTTTTTACGACAGCCGACAACTTGTAGAATAATAGGTTAAAGTTTCAGAAAAATGTAAATAAATAGCATTACATTTTTACATAAGTATAATAGAAAGCACATGTTCAATAATTATATCTATACTTACGCTAGAGAATGTGGTCGCTCTCTGCGCTCATAATACTTGAATTTCGAAAGTGTCTTAAAAATTGAATATTGCACTTGGTAATTTCTATGTTATTAAATTTTTTATTATAATACGCGAATTCGTTTGAACGCTTGCACTTTCTCAATATTACTTTATTTTAGAAAGTACTCTAAGTAAATTTATTTTTGTGCGACAGTTTTGCGCTTCCAATAAAAAATAAAAAAAAAATTGTTGGTATTGCGGGAAAGCGAAATAATTTATTAATACGTCGCGCCGCTAAATTAGCACCAGTTTTCTTTCGTATGTTACAGCGGCTTATTTTTTTGTAGAAAATGCTTAAACAAAGTACATAATTTTAACACTATTGTTTTTATTAAAGATTTATTAAGAAACAACTTTTCTTCGCACAATATTAGCGAGCATGGAGTGAAGTGAAAACAGGCTAGGTAGATATTTTGAAATTTTATTGCTTTTACATTAAATCGCTCATTTGTTTTAAGGAAAATCGACGTGAAACGTTTCGAGTTTTGTAATATTTGAACAACAAAAATGCAAACTAACGAAATTATTACTTCGTTTATAGAAATATATATTAGAAATTGACAGCGTTTGGTTTTTAATTTCCATCAACAGAAACTGTTACGGCAATTGAGAAGCGTAACTTCTTCCGTTACATTTTCTTTGTGTTATTAATATCGTCGAATTAAAGTTTCTACATTTTCACTTTTGACGATTACTATAGTATACGCAATTAGTCACTTACTACTTCTTTTTTCTAGATGTGTCTAAATGTGGTTACTGCTATATCCGTGCGGTAGCTGAAATTCATTGCGACACGCTCTCAGGTAGTGAAAAAATGCT
Source organism: Agrilus planipennis (assembly GCF_000699045.2). NCBI lineage: Eukaryota > Metazoa > Arthropoda > Insecta > Coleoptera > Buprestidae > Agrilus > Agrilus planipennis. The sequence goes on along the minus strand of NW_020439039.1, from coordinate 463,215 downwards.
GTGACAACATTTTTAACTTCGCCAATAACAGAAAAAAACACACAGTTATCCTTCTTGTAGATACGTGACAAAATTCTCCATTATTTTGAAATGAAAATGATCGATAATATTCACACGTGCTTCTGTTACTTGATATTAAAAATGACAGAATCCAGAGACAAAAGAGAAATTTTGTATTTTCGCTTTCACCGCTAAAACGGTACCGTGAATGTCTTAAAAATTTTGTTCAGAGGACGACTAGGTACACAAATTTTAAATATTCATATTTCAAGAGTCTCCATTTGCTCCAAAACGCGAGAAAAGGATACAAAATTTGATTGTAGGAAAAATTTAAATCGACAAAATGATGAATACAGAACAGTTCCAATGAGTTTCAATGTAAAATAGATTGCGACTAATATTAACGCTTTTCAGAACTACAATAGGTAAGTCACAATGTTTCTTATAATATTCACAAATCTCGTTCACTGCCAGAATTTTCCGACCTGTAAATTTGGCAATGCTTATGTTTTACGTCAGATCTCATCAGCACGCCATAGGTAGTTTAGATAAATCACCAGCTAAACCAATGTTGATCTAAAAAGGCAGGATGACATAATATGTACCTACAGTATATTGCGATCTCCTGATATTTAAAATATTACTGTTTACAGCAAATATCAGATCCCTTTGAAGTTTGCGTGATAAAATTTACAGACAAAAATATAAACTACCGGATAATTAGGCGTGAAAGCAAAAATTAGCCGCGACTTCAAATGGAGTTAGCATGTAAAAATTGTAAAATCGGTTAGGAAAATTCTAGACAGCTAAAACTGCTCTCATAACTAGCTGTTAATTAACCTCTTGATGATGTAGACTACTAACCAGTGGGTTCGATATTTTTTTTTCAAAATAGCGTCATTTTTCGATCTTGCGGAGCAGACAACCGCTATAATATCGACTGAGACTCTAAAGTGGACACTCCAAATTAGGCTTGAAGCTTGCTGTAAATATTTCGCAAATTAGCTATGAAGGTCAAAAATTGACCACTTCTCGGAACATAAAAACTAGTTCACTAGTTAACATCAAGTGGGATAAGCAAAAACATGGTAATAAATTGACTAGAGAAAGCGCGGACACTTGGGATCGAGCCGATAATACACCGCTGCAGGGGGAGAGAATTTTTTTTCAAAGTGGCGTCATTTTTCTATCTTGAGTGAGATTATAATATTCATTGTAAGTCAGATTTGAAGTGGGCATGCAATCTGGTTTTTGGGTTTCTTGGGTCGTGGCTTAGTTTTGACTTTCATGGCTAATTTGCGAAATCCTCACAGAAGTTTCAACCCGGATTTAGAATGTCTACTGTGGTCTCATTCAGTATTGCAACGGTTGTTGTTAAATACGAAACTGATTTCAGCTGTCTAAGATTTTCCTACCTGATTTTATAATTTTTTCATGCTAACTCAACGTGAGGGTGGCATGCAAACTGGTTTTCGGGTTTCCCAGGTCGCGGCAAATTTTTGGCATTCACGGTTGATTTACGGTTAATTTGCGGCCAATTAACCCATGGTTTGTCTGCTAATTTTGCCGTGTTAACTTCAAAGGGGTAAATATCGGTAGGTGACGATGTACGCCCATAATTTGATATCGAATATAATTTGTGTGCAACTATGCATCACTTTTATAATGGATGTGTTATAAGGGAAGTCACTCTTTTACGCGCAAAGCGATTAAACATCATGATGTAAAATTTTTATTCAAAAAAGTTTGACTATTGAAAAAGGATCGAACAGATACCTAGATAGTATTAAACTAATTATCTTAAATTGCCTACTCACAATAGGATTTGTGTGCAATATCTACCTACTTTAATTTCTTGGGGTTGGAAAGAAGATTACATTGCTGGAATTGATTCCACCCACTTTAATTTCCATTCGCGGATAATTTTACTCTATTTGATACAATTCTAAAAATAGCTCCAGTTACAAATAATTGGCTAGGTCACAAAAGCTTTCGATCTTGTGTTAATTTTAATCAGTACATGTGTTCGTCTTGTTGACGTCGATACCAAATGAACGATCGCCGATCTGTAGTATTGTGCGTGTATTTGGAGAGGTTTGTTACACATTTGTCCCCTTGTGATGTAAGCAACGCTACATCCGATTACTTTAATTGGATTAGGGGCAATGTATCTACTATATATGCAAATCAAACTTAACCCTATTAGAGAAACGCTTTTAAATTGGATGTGTCCAGCCTCTCACTTATAATCCATCACCAGCAATTATCTTACTAATTATTTCAATTATTCATAATCTTGTTAGTTAGTAGTTTTGCAGGCTTTTGCGGTTATTGTTTGCGGTAAAGCTCATTAGGAATCTGGATTTGCATCACGTCAGAAATGTCTACTGTCGATGTTTCGCTCTCGATCGAATGGGCTCCGGGTTTAAAGTTAAAAATTCGTGATTAACAATTAAATTTATAGATATCCACACAAGTGGACCATGTTGGAGCATACGTAATCTTAAAATGTAGCATCGTGCTACAGATGGCGTTTACCGCGCCATTTGTAGTATTTTCTATGTCTTACTAATTATTTCAATTATTTATAATATTGTTAGTTAGTAGTTATGCAGGCTTTTGCGGTTATTGTTTGCGGTAAAGCTCATTAGGATTCTGGATTTGCATCACGTTAAAAATGTCTACTGTCGATGTTTCGCTCTCTATCGCAGGGGACATATTTAGGGCTCGGGGTTTAGGGTTGGAAATTCGCGATTAACAATTAAAACTATTGTTGTTTACGAACAATTACTTTAGAAGAAAAGGACGACTTCCTTTTGTTTTTCTGAAGTTTGATTACATCTTGTAGCAGATGTTGATTCTGTATTGGACCATTTTACTATAATGAATAGCTTCAGGGAGAATAAATTAGTACTGAATGAGATAATTGCATTTTACACTTTATTTATCAACAGGGCAATTCAAGTGATTTAAGGGATGAAGATGCTTTATGTAGTATATAAACACACCGATGTTTCGCTTTATTTTGTTAAAGCTTCTTCAGGGTAGATTATATAGATAAAAAATAAAGTTGAAGCTTGGGTGAATTTCAATGGATTTATGTACTATGAATATATATCTTCTGCAACTTTATTTATCAACAGGGCAATTCAAGTGATTTAAGGGATGAAGATGCTTTATGTAGTATATAATCAAACCGATGTTTCGCTTTATTTTGTTAAAGTTCTCTACAATTTAGATAAATTAAACATTTCTTACCCTTAAATTGCTTGAATGAGTCCTTTTGATTAAAGAGCTTTTATTTTATTCGTTTTCATATTTTCCCTTGATTTTTTATAAATGTTAAGGGGTATGTTTCGCCTTAAGAGAATGCTATAATCTACCCTGAAAAAGCCTTCGCATCGTAAGGCTAAAAGATGGTCTGATTATTTAAAGTTAAAATCCAAAAGACCATTGTCCCTTAGTTGTTTATGATTTCGGATTTGCAGTGTTTTGTTTAATTTAGTTGTTCAGCTTACTCAAGGGGGGCGTAGTCCAAAGGGACTGCCCTCCTTCCACCAGTAGGAGCTGATAGGAATAAAACACTCAATAGCTTTTTTCCCTGACCGTCCATTTCCGGTGAAAACTGGTAATAAATCGATTAAATTTTTATTTAATACGAGACCCAAGTTTTAAAACCATCCTTCATATAAAATAGAAATCAATNTGACACTAAACAATAAAAAGGTTTGTGAACACAACAGGTATCAATGTATTATATCAGCAAAATAAGTGCAAAATAATGTAACGAAAGCTACGGACCTGAGGTATTTAGTTTATAATTAATTTTTATGTATATTGTTAAACAAAACATACAATAATTGTGTTTCTAGTTAGGTAATACAGTTCCAATTTAGTTTTTCAATGCCTTGTACGTACAATAGAAACTGTCATATTTGCAAATTAAATTCTTTCACTGGCGTAGTTGCTAAACGTAGCGAAGGGACTAATAGTGAGAAATCCAACGAGCTCTAGTTTAGGTTTAAATAAAAGTTAAGACAATTGCGGCCGCTCCCATGGCTGACAGAATGAAATAGCGGGGTACTTAAACCGGCTTCAGATTAAAAAGGCTTGTATTTATTCTAGCACCCTTTTAGCATTCGCGATATTCATTCGAGATTGTGAGAAATGGTAGCGTTCATTCCTCAAGCAAGCTGTGAAAAAGACAATCACAGGGCTCTCTTGCTACTGCTTCTAATGCCGCTGCTTAAAACTTTTCGCTCGAATAACGAAAAGATTAAATTGGAATTCTGTCAAAACCGAGTTCGTTGTAAAGAATACAAAGACAATTAGAAGTTTCTCTGAAAGAATTTTCAACACAAATACGTGCTAACTAAAAATAAGGGATACGATTACAACTTACCTTCTTTCAGTTAGATATATAAGTGTATTTTTTGCCAACGCAGGCAAAATAAATAATAATTGGACTGGGGATAATAAAGATCGATTTGGGTTTAAAAGAAATAGAGGAACGCGAGAGGCCATACTAACTTTACGGGTAACAATAAACAAAACGACAGAAAAAAGAAAGAGTGTGTACATAACATCTGTAGATTTAGAAGAAGCTTTTGACAATGTTAAATGAGACAAGATGATAAATATACTTAAAAATGAAGGATGAGTTACAAAGATAGAAGAGTGATACTTAGTTTGTATATAGAGCAACACGCAGTTATAGAGATGGGGTTGCAACGTAGAGAAGTAAATATTAGGAAGGGAGTCAGACAGGGATGCACACTGTCACCGCTAACTTTTAACCTATACATCGAAGACGCAATCAAAATCATTAAAGACAGTAGGGATTGATATATAGAGGTAAAAGATTAGTATGCTTAAATTTGCAGATTATATAGCAGTATTAGCATCTAACAAGGAGGACTTAGAGTTAGCTTGAAATAATATGGAAGCGGTACTGACAAAACAGTGCTCTATGAAAATAAATAAAAGTAAAACAAAAATACTTGCATGTAAGGGAATAAAAAGTAGGGAAAGAGTGAATATAAAGGTAGGAGACGAAAAATTAGAAGAAGTGACCGATTTTAGGTATCGAGGAAGTCAGATAAGTCAGGACCGAAGGAGTAGTAGGGACATAAAGCAGAGGATAGCAAAGGGTCGAGTCGCCTTCAATAAAAAGAAGTCCTTGCTGTACTCGCGAACGGTTAATTTAGAAATTCGAAAAAGGTTGTTAAATGTGTATGTTTGGAGCACGGCGCTGTACGGGTGAGAAACATGGATAGTGGGCGCGGTGGAAAAGAAAAGATTAGAAGTTTAATTACTAAATTGAATGTTTAAGGAGTAACAAAGAGAGAGAACAGATTGTTTTTGATCGGCCGTGAGTGTTTCATTCCTAGAGCACTAAAAGGTAAGGCTGATGACATTTTATCTTCCTTATTAGATACCTAAGTACAATAAATGTAGTAAAACGTCAAAATATCGTCAATTCTCTCTACATATAACCAAGTTATATTGTATTTTGTGTTCATTTTAAGTTAGCATGTATTTAATAGGTAATTAGTTTACGGTTAAAAGATTTAGTTTAGATGATTTTATATATAATTGACGAAGAGTATAAAAATCTAAAGTAAAACGGGTGTAAAACTCTAATTTGAAACATTACTTAAACTCGGCAATCACTGAATGACAAAACATTCAAACTTATGCCACCTGGACTTAAAAAAAAGAATTCAAAGTACGCCCAACCTCTTTTAGGAAAATATCATAAGTTGCTCGTCTTGACGTTGATTTTATCTTAATTGTGGATATTTATTGGTTTACGAAATATGCAATTTAGGATGCATACATGCTTTGAAACAAAATATCCAGATATTGCTATCGCCATTGTTTAATTTTGATGAAATAATGGAGGAAATGCCAAAACTAAGAAAAAACTCTAAGGAAAATTAAAGCCATATGATTTACGATGATGATAATTTTATGGAATGCATTATAAAACTTACGATTACTACACACATATACACAAATGATATTTAATGTAAATGTTTCTTCCCATTTACAACCTTGACATCTATGTTGATGGGCGTGTGCCTTCTGCAATGAATAAATTCATGGGTGTGTTGCTTTGACGAATTATATATGCTTCTACTGTGATAATGTTTCGGGACGACCTTTATGTAACCATTACATCTGCATGCTAAGAATGGTAACGAACTTATTACATCTACATTCAAAGAACGACAAGGAAGTTATTAGAATCGACATGATAGTGTTGATTGCATTGATTGATTAAGTTGAACCAGTTAACATATTCTATTGTCTATAAGTATATTTATTAAACTTGATCCCATCTTTAAAATAAAATGTTAGAAACGTGCAATGACAGTGTAATAAATTGGCTAAATTAATCTATTTTTATTATTATGACATTTTTATTAATGTTAAAGATCAAATCCACATAGAAGCTCGAACCTAAATGTGCAGTTCAAAAATGGAAATTGATATTTTAAAAAAACTAACGAAATTTTATTCAAAACTATCACTTAGGCACAAAAAAAAATACAACGTGTAATTATACAACACGCTACTGAAGTGAAACTTCTTCAAACACATAAGTATACCGGGATAGGGGTTAAGGAATTGGTTTAATGGCATTATTTGTACACTATGCTTCGAACGGGTGCAATGCTGATAGTAAATATACTATAGAATGTCTTTATATACAACAACCACAGCTTTTTTGTCATTAGACAATACAAACCGACCGGTGGTACCCCCGCAGGCGCTATGTCCCTGCAGTTTAAGTCTGTTATATTTTCATTTGAATTACATGCTGTAAAGGGCCATATTGATCTATATTAAATGCACAATGTATTTAAAAGTACTTAATTGGATAAGGATTAATGCTGTATTGCCTAAAATCGCTTCGTAAATAAGCCATAATTTCTCGTAAAAAGTAAACGATAAAAATGGTTATTGTGGGTTATTCCTAAGAGATAGACATATACCATCGCGGACATTTTTTGTAGACCTTTTTAAGGTGTACAATACTGTAGTTCTATTTTGTTCTATCTCGTAGGGTTCAGCCAGCGTTTGCAATGTAAGTGTAAGAAAACGTGTTTATTTACGACATCACATTACAAACCTCTAAAATTATCAGTATTTCTTTACTATATTATGCATGTATTATACATATAAACCTTCCTCTTGAATTACTCTATCTATTAAAAAAAACCGCATTAAAATCCGTTGCGTAGTTTTAAAGATCTAAGCATACATAGGGACAGACAGCGGGGGAAATGCGTTGCATGATTTCGTTACATAGCAACTCGCATGAAACGAACTTACCCTACCGTGCGTAAAGAANGAACTTACCCTGCCGTACGTAAAGAAGTTTGACTTCAAAAATTTTATTCTGTATGACTGTTGCAGAAGTTTTAACTAAATTTAATCAAAATGCAAAGTTTTAAGGTCATTAAAATAATAGTTTGAAAGATAATAATAATTCACATTCTTCGAATCATGACAGGGCACTTCAAAGTGGTCTAACGAAGAGAGTTTGATGAAAATTACAGAGTACATTCTTTATTCGTTTGCTACGATATTTGTAAATTAGAATTATGAGGAACATCGCAAAAAAAAGGAATATCTTACTCACAGGTTTAATTTTACCTCTCCCTCGTTCTTCTGCGTAATATAGACTTGTAATGTAAGTACAAATAAATAAAGATAAAATTATAACGTACAAGGTAAGAGTACTCTAGTTTAATAAATTAACAAGACCAGCCAATAGTGAAGACTCTCAAAAAAGTCATTCAAAAATCGAAATGTGCTGGTACTATTTTTCCTGTTCGCAATTTACATAAAAAATATAAACCTGAACTTTTTAATAAATGTAATATTGTGTATAATTCTCTTGGTAAGAATTTCTATAATTATATAACATTAAAAGCTATTTCATTTTTTTTCTGGTGGTTAACATAAATGATAAAGGTATAAATTTGTCATTATCCATGTAGCTCTTCTATTAATTTTTGCTTTTTCATTAACAACGTTAGTAGAAGTTTCTGTTTTGGTAATCTTAAAAATATAACAAATGAATGCATTCGAATTCGAATGTTATGCTCTCACCGTCCGAAATTTGACAGGGTCGCATTTAGTTATTACATGCATCATATTTTATTTTTTCATAATTTTTTAGGGATTTTCCATATTTTACGAAAACGTCATTTGAGCCTTTTTAATAATTTTCTTGAACCGAAACAGGTAATGGTCAGTAAAAATGTTCTGTTGCAACTGCAAAAAGGTAAAATATTCATTTATTACATCACAGAAAGAAAATCCCAATTAGATCTGTGGTGGTCTTGTTTACAATAGCCGCTTCATTTTTGTGGTCAAAACAATAATAAACGGTATAAAGTCCTCAAAAGTATCCTCTTTACAAACCTCAGATAACCAGATAACAATACCTTGGTTTTGTTTAATATAGCACACTTGTTTCCACCTGTACCACCAAAAACATTAGTAAAAGTAATTATAAACGCATTAGAATCGAATATCACTCATTAACATTATAAGATGTTAAGCTCGAAGACTGGTTAGACACACACGTCCACTTCTTCCTAATAAGTTAATTTTCTCATTTTTCGAAAACTAGAGCAGCTACATCTCTATGTGCAAACAATAATGTAACCTGTGTCTACCCTTGCCTCTCCTACTTCTGCTTCTAACTATACACTACTATCCCTCGGGAACAGCATTTTCTTTCTGGATAAAAGGTACCCTATTACCTATGTCATTTTCTGTACCCATGACAATGTGTCAACAAAATTTTATGAGGATCATTCTAGTAGTTAACGCGTGAAATTGACCAGATAAAACTAATTTTTTTATTTTTCGGGAACAGTATTTTTTTCTAGGTAAAAGGCACCCTATTTCCTTTTCTGACCTAGATTCGGTTACTGTTCGCAAATAGTTAAGAATGGGGTTGTTCTAGTTTTAAAGAAATGCGAAGATTACCTCAGGATAGGAAAAAGTGGAGGTGCGTGTCCACCCAATCTTAAGACTGATGATCTTTTGATGATCCCTCGGGGTACATTACTTTTTCTGGATAAAAGGTACACTATGTGCATTTCTGTACCCCTGACAATGTGTGTATAAAATTTCATAATGATCGCTTGAGTAATTAAAGCTTGAAAAGCATTCTAATACGTTTTCATTTCCAACCTTTTCTGCCCACATTTCAAAAAATTGTAACTTTCTCTTTCTCAGCCAGAGCCGTACTCCAAACATACATCTTTAATAATCGTTTTCGTATAAGGATAATACTCGGTTTTTATTGATGAAATTATTTCGATATTAACTCTTTCTTTAGACTGTGATAAACTTTAAGAAACAATAAACTGAATTGAATATAGCAACTACTTTAATTTTAACTTAAAAAAATAACGATGTATGTCGAAAATAGCACAAATGGCGTGGTGAACGCCATATGTAGTACGATGCTACATTTGAGGATTACGTATGCTCCAACAAGGTCCATTTAAAAATATGGATATCTACTTGTTGAAACTAATCCCGGCGTAGCTCACCTCAACGTGATAGGCACGTTACCATAATCGAACAAAATATTTTGTTTTTATTTTTTTTATTTTCGAAAACGCGCTGTTAAGACAGCAGGTAAAGGTTGGTCTGTTTTCTGTCGGAGCTGCCTGCGACGCGCTGATGAGATCCAAAAAGATGGAAATCGCGATCCGCGTCTGGCAGTTTCGACAGAATACAGACCACTTCGAATTATTTTGTTCAACGATGTATGTGTATATATAACAGGTAAGTAATGGATTTCAAAAATATAAAAATTTTTAATATATTATAACATGTTTATTTCGGTGTTCTTTTTTTTAAATGCGGTCCTGTTCATTGTTTTGGTTTTCGAGGACCACGTGTATATACAGTGTGTGGTTGTGTTTATATTCAGTCTATCTTGAATGTGAACGGAGTGTATGCACTAACACTGAAATAAAACTGCAATTTCCTACGTTTATTCGAAGCCATTGTGACTCGATAGAAACATTTAATGTAAATGGAGCCTGTAAATTATAATTACTTTAAGTACACGCTCGCTGTATGTATAAACATACATCATTATCATTACAATAACAAATAGGGCAAAAACAATTACCTATGTAACATGAAAACTCGTAAGAAATATTGTATAATTTTTAACTAAAAACGAAAAAGACGCACACAAAATAAGACTAAAGTTCGTGTAAGTATTATAAGAAAAAGAAAAAGTGGACACCTCTCAGGTTCAAACAGATCGTCGACTAATTCTTTTCAAACCAATGATTATATCAATTTCTGAAGTTGAAGTTTATTCTAAAATAAATAATAAGTATATTTTTTATCAAAAAATTAAGTTGAGGCAAGTATGTCATTAATTAAAAGGATAAATTAATTAAATACATTTCGTTAAACAGCATTCGTTCAGCTGCCCGACAATGTAAATATGTATAATATAAGCACCTTAATTTTACGTATACAAACAATAATAAGTATTATAATCGCAATTATAAACTAATCATTGCATAAAAAAATGTTCAAAATAACAATGCGCAAACCACTACCTACAAAAATTCACTGCGCTAAATCGGCATAAAAGTTTATATTGGAAGTCTTTCGCGGTCCTACACCTAAAAATCACAGAAGTTACTTGAAACATCAGGTGTGTTCTGAAAATCCCACATCACAATCTCGTTTTCGTCACTTCGTTGTCAGCTTCGAATGCTAAGTTCGAGCTTCCGGCTGATCCCGGGCTCGGTGTGTGCTCGGAATCCTTGCTGTTATCCTTGTCGCTCTTCCCGGGGCTCGGCAAAGATTCTATTGAGTCCCTCTTACGACAATCGGTGAAAGTAGGATTGAGCTTGCCGTTTTTCTTTATTTCGTCCTGCAGAGTCAGGGTAAAACCGTTTCCTAGAGATCGATTGTCGTCCACGTTCTTGTATTTTTCCGAGTAGAGTCGCTTTTGTCCTGGGAACCAGCTCGCTATCTTTCGCGCTATGGGATGGATAAGGTTGTCGTCATAGATTTCGTCCTTGCTTAATCCTGTGACGCAGGAAACTGTTATTCCCACGAATAACGTAACAAAGCATCCGATAGCGGAATAATACATGTAGGTTGTCGAATACAAATACGTCAAAGGATCACTGAAATAAAATAAACATGATTTATTTTTCAAAAATTATCGATCATTATCATTTAGCAGCATTAATATTTATATGTTGTTTTCTAATGATAAGCTAGTAAATTATTTGAAAAATCATTTAATTATTTTATTTTCCTTAACAAGGAAAAGTATGATGATTCATTTTAAAATATAATATGTAACTGGAGAGATTTAAATATGTACAAGTAAGAACGACGATAAATTATGAAAAACCGTCTTCAAACGTCCTTATATTTTTTTTCGGATTCTATTTTTTTATTTAACAATAACATTATTTGCAAATTTTGTTCAAAATAATTGCACGAATTTCTCTAATAGTTAACAGATGCATAGTAGGGACGATTAAAATTGGCAAAGTTCGCAATAAATTATCTGTGAAAATGAATGTATTTTTTTTCTTGTTTCTACTTGGGACTGTAGTCATTTGATTTTAAACACGCCCTTGTTAAATTAGAAAATGCTTCATGAGTAGTGCAAACAAAGTAAAAAGAGATAACCGAATAATTGGTAAGCGGTGCAGAGGTTAGAGGTTGTTTAGGTACCCGAAAGATCAGGGCCGGCTTTATAACTGCCTGGTTGGAATTATAGCTTTAAATAAGCTTTTGCTTTCCTAAATTCCTGAGAACGGTAAAATTTCCTTTAAGTTCGATCCTGGCAACATGCCCGAATTCTGCTCGTTTACATCTCTTTCTGTTACACATCAACTGGCCCAATGCTATTCCTTTTTTTTATCAGTCTCCGTCATGTGTGGGCAGTTATAAAGCCGGGTTGGAATTATATCATTAAATAAGCTTTTGCTTTCCTAAATTCCTGAGAACGTTAAAATTTCCTTTAAGTTCGACGCTGGCAACATGCCTGAATTCTGCTCGTTTACATCTCTTTCTGTTACACATCAATTGGCCCAATGCTATTCCTTTTTTTTATCAGTCTCCGTCACTTGTGTCGTGAGTAGTTTGAAGTTGCAAGAAGAAAGTAAATGAGACAGTTTTATTGCGGACTATGCCAATTTGAAACGTCCCAACTATAGATATGCCACATACATTTTCTTAACTGCCTAACGAATATAATAAACGATAATATGAGTTTGTTTGTTTGTTTGTTAGGCTTTTACACCTTAACTACTCGGTCGATCATCATGAAATTTTGTACAGACATTGTTAGGGGTACAACAAAGGACATAGAATTACCTTTTCCCTAGGGATAAAAAAACTAAAACAGTTAAAGATATGATTTTGAGGAAACCTACACGAATAGAATGAATACTATTTGAAATGATGGCATGTTAATTCGGCCTTTGGAATTTCCAAATTAATCCTTCTCGAGCATAGAAGTGACTTCGTTTTAATGAAGACGACTCGACCGTGCGCTATCCTTTGCTTTATATCCCTATCTGCTACTCCTTTCGTCCTGACTTATCTGACTTCCTAGATACCTCAATCGGTCACTTCTCCTATCTTTATATTCGCTCTTTCCCTACTTTTCCTTCCCTTGCATACCAGTATTTTTGTTTTACATTTAAATACTACCGGTAAAATTAAATTAAAAGCGCACAGAAACACTCATGACTTACATTGATTCAGCTCTGGTAGTGAACGTTTCAAATAGATCAGCAGTATTATTGACAATGATTGATTCAGTAACAGGTAAGATTGTAGTCATGGGCTCTATGTGGATCTTTGAAATAGCTTGACTAAACGTTTCATTCGTACAACCATCTGTACTGACGGGGAGAAGTTTCGTGGGTGGTTTTTCGATTGTCAATCCTCCAATTAAAATCCATAATGTTATCATATGACCCATTATCACTCCAGAGGCGGCTCCCTAAATTTGTGCAGAAAGAAATTTAGAGAACAATAATCGAACGCGCTTAAAGGATTCGTACCTTCCAGTTGCAACAAGGAACTAACATTGCCAGGATAAAGACACCTAGTAGGGGTCCCGACGTTGCTGACGTTACCAACATTGATGATTCAATGACGCCCGAAAAAAGACCGACTCCAAAGCTTATTCCCATGATTAGGAAGCCAATAACAACAGCTGTGGCTTTGATGGAATACAGTTGATTTTTTTCACTCATTCCCTTCAGCCATGGAAGAGGTTTGATGAAGTCCTCAAACGTACATGTAGCCAACGAGTTCAAAATCGAAACGTTGAGACTAAAAGAAAAACAAAAATTACATATTGTTCGTGTACAATATGCTTTTTTTCCATACGTTAAGGAACTGTTGAACAATGAAGCTATAAAAAGCCCCAATATTCCGGGGAAATAATTGAATTTATCCTCTACGAAAAAGGGAAGGACTTCGTCGTATTTATCGGTATATCCCGCCGATAGAGGATCGCAACTGGCATATACAGCATAAATAACCATTCCAACTAACCAAGAGATGCTGAAGAGGATCGTAATCACTGGGATATTCAACATAAGGGTTCTGGAAAAAATAAACACAATCAGAACCCTAGAGACTATACAAGTAGCACGAATTCCGTGTAAACAAATATTTTTCCAAAAGAAGAGGTCGCTGGGGTATCATCTGCGCTGTGGGGATAAGAGCAACTTAAAATGAAAGTAATATTTGGATGTTATTCGATATTATAAATAAAATAAAGAGTGAGTGCCTGTAGCGCCATGCCCGTAGCGCCGCCACCATTTTGCGTGCCCGTAGCGCCCCGACAATTAAATAAATATATAAGCACGTGTACAATGGATTTGTTTAATATTTATATTTGGTTTGTGTAATTCAATTGAATAATATTTTCAACTTAAATTTTAACTTTCGCTCACACTTTATTTAGACTAAGGGCTGTTTTGTGCTTAAAGTAAAATAACGAAAATTTCTCTGGCAAAGTAAAAATAACAAAAATTANTATATTTTATTATAGGTAATTCCATATGATATTATATTAAATATTATCAACTACACTGCCATTTTTATAGTTTTTCACAGCGTACACCCTTATAATTTTTGAGGTGAAACTTCTTCACGCACGGTAGGGTAAGTTCGTTTCATGCGAGTTGCTATGTAACGAAATCATGCAACGCATTTCCCCCGCTGTCTGTCCCTATGTATGCTTAGATCTTTAAAACTACGCAACGGATTTTAATGCGTTCTTTTTTAACAGATAGAGTAATTCAAAAGGAAGGTTTATATGTATAATACATGCATGATATAGTAGAGAAATACTGATAATTCTAGAGGTTTGTAATGTGATGTCGTAAATAAACACATTTTTTTGCGCTTACATTGCAAACGCTGGCTGAACCCTACGAGATAGATCAAGATAATATACTACAGTATTGTACGCCTTAAAAAGGCCTACAAAAAAGTCCCCGATGGTATATGTCAATCTCTTAGGGATAACCCACAATAACCATTTTTTATCCTTTACTTTTTACGAGAAATAATGGCTTATATATGAAGCGATTTTAAGCAATACAGCATTAATCCTTATCAAATTAAGTACTTTTAAATACATTGTGCATTTAATATAGATGAATATGAATACAACATGTAATTTAAATGAATATTTTCGAAGATATTACAGACTTAAAACGCAGGGACATAGCGGTTGCGATGGTACTGGCCGGTTCGTATTGTCTAATGACAAAAAAGCTGTGATTGTTGTATATAAAGACATTCTATAGTATATTTACTATCAGCATTGCAACCGTACGAAGCATAGTGTACAAATAATACCATTAAAGTAATCCCTTAACCCTTATCCCGGTATGTTTGTGTGTTTGAAGAAGTTTCACTTCAGTAGCGTGTTGTATAATTACACGTTGTATTTTTTTTTAATTTTATATACATCTGCATATTCATATTTATAAAAAGTATTAATTATTGCGATTTTTAAGTTGAAGACTTTTATTTTTAGCTGGATATTTACTATAAATATTTGCTTGCTTACTTCACGATCGTGTTGTAACAAAATATAAAAAAATATGTACTACCTACAAATTTTGAGAAATGGGCGAATAATAATAAATATTTTTCACCGGTCATTGTTATTCATCATAGTGTAGCAAACAATAATTATTAATTTGCGAAGTTAAACTTTAATTTACCTTGTAACCTTATGATTACAGTGTTATTGTTCAGTTACAATCAGATAATTATTAACAAAAACTGACGAATGAATTACATTTCGTAATGCCTGTGGGGTTAAATATCCTCACACTTGTAACACTTGCTAATAAAAAAAGAAGAAAGTACTAATCGTTAGAGGCACATTAAGAACCGGTTACTTAATTTAATCTCCGTTAGGACATAATACTTTTGAACGTTAAATCCCATGAAGTTATGAATAAGACGTTTAATAACTTCTCTGACACATTTTGTGTAGATACATTCGTCTGTGCTTAAAAAAAAAAGAACGGCTGATTATGTAGGTACATATGTAGACTGTAGAGTTGAAAAAATTAGAAAATCTCCAACCCGAATTCATTAGAGAATCCATTACTTACTATTGGATCTCTTGGATGTAACTGTAAAGTTTCATTTTAAAAACCGTTGAATGTTTCATACGCACACGTGTTGTGTTCTATTACACTTAGGTGCCCTTAAATTGTATACCGTCCCCGCTCATGCAATTGTTTTTTTTTAATACTATCTTCGGTAAATATTTTACTTTTCTCGAATAAGTAAAACTAAATTTCTCATTCGTTTATACATTCAACAAACAAATGTAAATAACGCGTTGCAATTACAACACCTTGACTTACTTGGTTATTTTTTTCTGGGATTCCATACTGCAGTATCTCTGTACGAAATTCTGTTGACAGCCGAGTATAGAAAGAGACATGAATAATTGTCCGATTGTAGCAGAAAGTGTTGTCACTCGAATCGTCGGATCGAGAGACCAGCTGTAACAATATTTTACTACATAAAAAACGAATTAAATTGTAAATTATAATCTTAGATTAATCAACGCATACTTATTAAATCAAATTTATGTAAATTGAGAATTTCAAATAACTTTAAAAATGAAAAACTACTTGATAATAAACATTAAAACTACACTGTAATTAATACCTATAAATATATTAATACCAAGAGAAATGAATTGATGTTCAAATTAAATTAAAAATTATTAAAATATATACGCCTAAAATGGGTATTTAATTTAAATTAATACATATTAAAATAAATACGTAATATTTATGTATACGAGTTTATATAAAATGAAAGTTACGTAAAAATTTTCATTAACTTTATTGAGACTACCTACGCAACAATTGTTTTGATAAATTTTAGCTTCTTGGTACCTAATCATATGATATATCTAAAAAAATCCGTATTTTATTTTTACCAGCTACTAATGTTGGGAGGCGGGCAGTAACTCCGACTTACATGTCAATATTAGGAGTGGAAAGCCCTTTAGGAGTGGAAAGTCCTTTAGGAGTGGAAAGCCCTTTTTTAGCATAGTTTTAAAGTTCAGGAGGGAGGAAAGGTAGATGAAATGGATAAAATGATAATAAAAAGAGGAGTGGAATTAATATTGTTTCACCATTTCTCTAAATGTCCCATAGAAACGACTTAGATGCTTGAATTAGGCCAGGAGGGATGGAATATCCTTATAAATACTAAGGTACGATCCTGGACCGCAGATTCTTGGTTTAAATATTTTCTACACATTTATTTAAGGAAACCACCGTTTTAACGATAAATAATTTTTAGATATTTCACAGGACAAACGAAATAAAAAAATGATTCAACAAATTAAAATTAACTAAATAAAGCAACATATCAGCTTATGCTAATAAATCAAGGATTATATTACCAAATCGCACGTCTGATAGAGCTAATGCTTGACGGAACATTTCTTGGGTAGATAATCAATAAAGGTTGTGAAAAATTACATGATTTACTTTACAATAATATACCACTGAAAACAAATTTTCATCAAGTCGAGGTCATGACAATCAAATACTTTAAGGTAATTCTACTAATAAAAAGATATAATTGCTTCATAAAGAAGTTACTGAACTTCATTTAGGTACGTGTGTATTTATGTGCGGCTTTTTTCAAAAGAATCTTGTTTCTTAAAAAGGTGTAAAGTTCAACAGATTTTTTATAAAATATGTAAAATCGTGTTATTAGGATTAGACCATTATATTGTTTCTATTGATTACTCGGTACAAAAGAAAATGATTTTATCGATTTAATTACCCTACACAAAAATTTTCAGTCTCTCAGAGTCTTTCAGAGTTTTTCAGAATCTCTGAGAGCGTCTCTCACAGTCTTTCACAGTCTCTCAGTTATTACCTAGGTGTTTTTATGGATCTCTCACACTTTCTGTATGAGAGACTCGAACGATAAAATTGTTAATTTAGACATTTGACTCTCTCTGACTGTATGAATAAAACTGAAAAATTGAGAGACTCGAGTCTCTCGTAGAAAGACTGGGATCTCTGAAATATGTTGAACATTTAACCATGTCTATCGAGACATCACTTATTGAGAGATTCGAGTCTTTAGTTGAAAGATTCGAGTCTCTCGTTCAGAGACTGGATACGAAATGAGGATCTCTCTATGAGCGACTCGAGTCTCTCGTTCAGAGACGCTAAGCAGTTTTTTTGACAGTCTCTCGACAGTGTCTCTTAGCGGCACCAGAGAGACTCGATGAGAGACGGAGACTCGCGTCTCGCTTTCAGATACTCTGAGATACTTGACCATTTTTATCTCAGGTACTTTAGAAGAGCTATATACATATGTTATCACAATGCTGATCCTTTATTGTTCTTAGTAATACAAAGTTTTTAAATTTTTGACCTCTCTTAGTACGTATCATGACCGTAACGCTTGACCCTTTACAAAGGTATATTTTTTATACTGTTCTATTTCCCGATAACCTTCTAATCACCTAATCACTTCAAATTTATTGCAGCATTTAAAATAAATTTGGGTCATAGCAATAATGAAATATAATCAATAAATAAATAGAAACTGTAAGTAAAAGATCATTAATAAAAAAATTTCCTTTAGGAGCATTTTTAAATTCGGAAATCAAAATGTAGAAATTATTTAAATTACCACGCATACTTTTATGATTTGTCACTTACGGAACTATACATATACATAATTAAAGGTAATACACTTAAAATTTAATTATGATAAAAGATAAACGATATTTAAACAGAAATTAAAACAATCCATGTAGTGCCAAGGAAAAAAATTTCCATTAGATAATAACATCATCAGTTGTGTGTCTTATTTGTTTACCCTATAATTAGTCGTAGATTGTAGGTAATAAAAAAAAGCTGTCTGCATTTGTGTACAGAAGTAGGTACATATGTATTTAATACAGTGGCTAACTTTTATCATTTTTTTTTTCTAAACAGGATTATAGTTGCAAATACATATGATAAGACTTCTGGTTCAAGGGGAGCTTATATTTACTGGTAGTTTTTTAGACTTAACATTTCCAAAAAAAAAAGTGGAAAAGAATNAATTTTGAGTTGTTCAATAGATTTTTATAATTGTTCTAACAAGTTCATACTTCTTTAATACCTACAATTAAATTTTTAAATTTGTTTTATTAATATACATACTAATTAATCTCTTATGTTTACTATTGTTACTCATTGTAAATAATTATCAAGTGTAAGACGTCTTTATTCTTTTTACGTCTGGCTTTCATGTTAAATAAGAAATGGTAAATATTTAAAGAGCGTTTGTACACAACCAGATAAACTTATCAAAAGCAAACATTTTCCGAGATTCTGTAAACTTTATAAATACCTTCGTGAGATGTTAGGAAGTAAATAGACTTGGCCCCGTTTGTCTTAAGCTTTTTGTTAACGAGATATAAACGAAAAAGTCTATACTTTTCTTATGGAAAACTAAAAGTATAAAACGCTTCGACATTTAATAGTGGTCAATATCAAATATTAATGTGAAAATTAATTTTCATTTTTTTTACCCACTATAATGAAGGAAAATTTCGTAGCTTAGTGGTCAGACCATTAAAGCTTTTACTTAAAGCCAAAGATCCCGGGTTCGATTCCCGGCGGGAGGGTGTGACAACAGCAACAAATTTTCCCTCATTAATCTGAGGTAGTTTATAGCGGGAGAAAATTAAAATGAATTTTCACATTAATAGAAAACTAAAAGGTTCAGTGAGTTACCAACGTATAAGATTTCCTTGGAACACAGTTCTAACATATGCTTTCAACAACTAAACCTGTTTGAAAGAAGAAACAAAAAGAGAAATTTGAATCACTCTAGAACTATTTATTAGAGATGAGCCGAGTACCCGGTTTGGATATGGTACCTGGCGGATCCGACACTTTTTAGGTTACCGGTTATCCGGTGTCCGGCAATATGTCTATCCGGTAATCTCTACTATTTATGCAAAATAATTAAAAAATTTTGTTGACTCACTTGAAAAAGTTCAATCGACCTCCTTCAATATTTGTTTTAAATACGTTGTATACTCCGCCAGCATTTATGGTTCCTTGGATTATAAAAAGTACACTAATTGCAATTATCGTAATGCCTTGCATAACGTCAGCCAGGATTGCTGCTTTCAGTCCACCCTGTAAAGATTTAAAAACAATTATTAACACAAGTATCATTGTCACTTGATAATGTGAACTGCGAGTATGTTAAGGTCATGCAAATTTTTAAATGATTTGGTCTATATATTGTAAAACAATAAAGTATTTACAAATAAAACGGAATTATGAAAAGTATGTCATTGCAAAAAATACACAAGGTTATTAAACCTTTTTTATTTTCTGTTTAATTAGAGCTGTTCATCTTTCTTATGAAACAATTTAATCCTTCGACAAATATTAGTGGTGTCCTTTGGAAAACAGAAGTTGTTTTCAAATTGAGTGCATGTTTAACTTTGCCGAAAATTAAAACAAATACGTTATTTGAATTACAGGTGTTTGTGATTATTAGGCGCCAAAACTTGTGTTATTAACAAATAAAAACACGTGTTTAAAGAAAAATACTGTAACAAATACATAACAAAATCTGACACAACAATTCCTCTTGTTCATATCGTTTGATATTTACTATCTCAAAAATAGATTTGTCTTATAGTTTTTGTAAATAATTATTTACAAAAAAATGTTTTTTTCTCATTTTTTTTGTATGACTTATTATTATCGGGTTACATGATCAAAACAAGGTACGATAATTAACGAATTATTTATTAAATGCGCACTTTCATCTTCTGCTGTACAACAGCAAGAAATTGAAATCGCAAATTTAACAAAAGGATTAATTTGCTCCATCAAATTTGACAATATTCAATCATAATTCAATAATTATGCATATAATCTATATAGAGGAGTATATCCAAGAAAGTGTTGATTCTTTCATAAATAGACGGTACCCTAAAAAATATTACAAATGCAAATGTGAGTTTATTTGTTTACGAGGGATACACAAATTAGTTTTATGTTGCAGTCGGTGTTCTTTAAGACACATCTAGGACATCAACGGAAGCAAAGCCGCGGGCAAAACGTATGACAATGACAAAGGGTACCTTTTATACAGAAAAAAGTACTATTTCCGATGGATAGAAAAATTAGTTTTATGTGGTCGTCGATGATACGTATATAGGACATCAACGAGAAGGAACCCGCGGGTAAAACCTACATTACTATACTCGTAAATCGAGTTTATTCGGAGTTCGATCAGTTGTGTCACATTGTTTTACCCAAAAAAAATTTGGAAAAACCAAAAGGAGTTGTATTGGATCGGAATAGAACCCCACAGTTCAAACAGTTGGTATCAAGTTAGGGACGCAAAACGAGTGGCTACCGCCACTTCAAGCGGCTTGCGACCAGAATAGTCCACTGCAGTCACAACTGGCCTAGTGTGTAAGAGGTCTTAAGGTGTTTTCTGCTGGTAAATTTTTGGGAAAATCATATGCGTATAATGACCTTATTTTACCTGCTTTAGTAGTAAATGCACATACTAGATGGTTAAAGCATAAAAGAAATTTTGAGTTGTTCAATAGATTTTTATAATTGTTCTAACAAGTTCATACTTCTTTAATACCTACAATTAAATTTTTAAATTTGTTTTATTAATATACATACTAATTAATCTCTTATGTTTACTATTGTTACTCATTGTAAATAATTATCAAGTGTAAGACGTCTTTATTCTTTTTACGTCTGGCTTTCATGTTAAATAAGAAATGGTAAATATTTAAAGAGCGTTTGTACACAACCAGATAAACTTATCAAAAGCAAACATTTTCCGAGATTCTGTAAACTTTATAAATACCTTCGTGAGATGTTAGGAAGTAAATAATAATATTATGGTACTTCCGAAATAATTACTTAATTTGTTTATTTGCTGTTGATATAAAGCAGCATACAGACACGTAGTAAATTTCAAATATCGTCATTGACGTATAATTCTTAATAAATGTAATTTTACAATCATTTACTATAATTATGGTATGTACAGCATACAGCAACAGCACGTAAACATGTATAATTACATACATAAACGATTGACAATGAGAAGCGTCAATTTCCAAAATGACGTAGGTGCAGATACAGATCACTTTTGACGTTGAATTATAGTTAATGCAAAATATTGGGCCTATTATTTCTTGTCTAATATAGAAAATAAATAATTGAAAATAAATTGTCCTACAAATTGTGACACTACATAATCTTGATTGACAAAAACAATTTTATTTTTAAAAGCATGTCATGTAGCTACCAACCAAACTCCGTGCTGAATATGTTTAAAATTAAAGGGTAGAAAGGAACAATTGCTTTGAAAGGTTTTTATAGTTTTCATATGCTAGTTTGATTTAGATAATTTACTTCTATCACCATTAATCACACTTGAGTACGCATTGCGAATAGTGCAAAGCAAGATCAAGACTGTCCTAGTCTTGGTATTGGTCTTGGTCTTTCTTATTAGGTCTTGGCCTCAGTTTGGTCTTACTCAAATACTTCTAGCCTTGGCTATTCGAAGTGGTCTGTATTCTGTCGAAACTGCCAGACGCGGATCATTTGTAGTATTTTACAAAACGCACTGTTAAGACAGCAGGTAAAAGTTGGTCTGTGCTCTGTCGGAGCTGCCTGCGACGCGCTGAGATCTAATGGCAGTTTCGACAGAATACAGATCACTTCGAATTATTTTATTAGTAAAAATATAGAAAAAAAATTAGGTTTTCCCCATATTTTAATCACGTGTTACCCTAGACAAAAATTTTCAGTCTGTCAGAGTCTTTCAGCATCTTTTAGCATCTCTAAGAGCGTCTCTCACAGTCTTTCACAGTCTCTCAGTTATTGCCTAGGTGTTTTTATGGATCTCTCACAGTCTCTGTATGAGAGACTCGAACGATAAAATTGTTAATTTAGACATTTGACTCTCTCTGACTGAATGAATAAAATTGAAAAATTGAGAGACTCGAGTCTCTAGTAGAAAGACTGGGATCTCTAAAATATGTTGAACTTAAAAAATTTTAACCTAACCATGTCTATCGAGACACCTCTTATTGAGAGATTCGAGTCTCTCGTTCAGAGATTCGAGTCTCTCATTCAGAGACTGGATACGAAATGAGAATCTCTCTACATATATGAGCGACTCAAGTCTGTCGTTCAGAGATGCTAAGCAGTTTTTTTGACAGTCTCTCGACAGTTTCTCTCAGCGACACCAGAGAGACTCGATGAGAGACGGAGACTCGGGACTGAACATTTTTATCTCGGGTATCCAGACAACAAAGAACATATACCCCGAGGACATTCTTGTAGATCCCCTTCTCCAAACAGTGGTTAAGTGTCTTTTTCTTATATTTAGTGTTAAAATCTACTAAAATAAACTGAAAATTTCAAATACTAAAAATGTTTTGTTCCAAGAAAAGAACATATTACAGTTACTTCAATTAGTTAAACTTATAAATCTACCAGAAGTAATCATTTTTCGTTTGGTTTTGCGTATTTTATCTCGGTCTTGTATATTCGGTTTTGGTTTTAGTCTTGGTCTTGTTCGTTCAGTCTTGGTCTCGCTAGCATAAAGACAATGGTCCTAGTATTGGTCTTTTATTTTTGTAAGACCAAGATTAAGACTGCAAGACCAATACTGCTTATAACTAATTGCGAATGAAAGAAAATCGATAAATAACGGAGAATATTAACAATGGGAGGAAAATTTATCGATTAAAATTGCAGAATTGTTTAAAATGTTATTGCTTTTCAACAAATATTTGTTGAAAGAAAAATGGGGGTGAAACTTTTACTCAGATAATGAGTAAGTAAATTTAGTAATGAGAAGGTGCGCCCTTATTTCTGATATTATCTTCCAATGATCACATGTACCTACACATAAAGCGAATGGATAAAAGAATATTTTTTACTGCATTAGTAAAAAAGCTAGTTTTGAGTTTCGATAGTCTTTTCTGTTGACATCTTCAGTGTTCTTTCGAAATGCTAATAATGTGATTTACTGAATTTCTTTTATTAAGTTATTATCTCAACTGCCTTAATTATAAACTCACCAGTAATGTGAAGAAAATGCTGATGAGCGTAATTCCCAGAATGGAAGCCCAGTATGGAATCCCAATGATGGTGTACAAAGCTACACATGGCGTATAAACGGTGATGCCCTGATTAAATATTTGTCTTAAGACGTAGGTGGCACAAGCAAGGCATCGTACCAATCGCGACTTAAATCGTAAATCCAAATATTGATAAACTGACGTGATGCCTAAACTATAATAAACAGGAATAAACACGTAGCAAACAATGGGATATGCGAGGATCATGCCATATAATGTCTCCCACATTGGTGCACCTCGGTAAAATAATTCTGAAGGATAGCCTGCAATAGAAAAGAAAAAATGTTAACGTTTAAATCGTCTAATCTCTTCTAGGTATTGCACTTTTCAAGCAATATACAATAGTAAAGCAGGAAAGTACACACAAGGAAATAAATCTTAATTTATAGTAGTTTTAGTATTGATGCAGTTGAAGGTTTCGCGCTTGACGCATCGTTAAAGTATAATTGAAGAGAGCGTCTTCTGCGGTATAATTTATACACAAGTTGTATGCACTTTTCCTCGAATCCACAACAATCAACAAGATAAACCGTTTTATAATAAAATATTTTCTATTTTTAGCTTTAATTGCAAGGAAAACGATATTTGCATTAGCCACTTTTACGCAATATATTCTGCAACGAAGATGTAATTCTAAAATTAAACTGTTTATGGTACATAATACAATATATGATAATTAGAGAAAACTTTATGTCAGCATATACATCCAAAAATTTACGAGAAAGGATTAGGGATTAAAAAAAGCTTTGTTTATTAAATTTATTTTAAAGAATGCCACATTGTTTCAAGAACTAACTTTAGCTATATTCCTTCTGATTATGATGCAATAAAGAGATGAAATATGAATCTATTTAGGAAGTACAAAAGAGAAAAATTAGATTCTCTGTTTGGACTTCTACAATAAAAAAAAAATGATTGAAAACAACAGGCTAATAAGTTCTCTGCCTTTTTATTATANCTAAAGGCACTACATTATAATTATATAACGAAACCAAAACATCAGTTAAAATATATACTTGAGAAATCGATTAAATTAAGAAGTAATAGTAAAATTTACCCTATTACATGAGTTCCTTGATAGTATCATGTAAATTATTAACAATTTTCGACCTTCAAGATAGTATTGTCAAGGTTTAAAAAATATACATTTCTTATTAACAATGAGTTAATAACCATCCTGGTAAAGAAGTAGTAATGACCTTATAACCTTGTTTCAAAATTTTTAAAAATAGATTAAATCTTTTATATACGCGCCTGAATATTGTCAAACATTCTTAACTCGAACCTCCTAAATGCAACTAGTTATGTTCGAATTGAAGAAAATTCTGATTGTTTATCTCATATCTAATAATCCTTACCCTTTCAGATTATAATGTCAGATAATATAAGTACTTCGTTCGTGTTGTCTTTTTCTACTGGAACCTGACCCAACCGCTTCTTTTGCTGTTTTGCAAATATTTTTTTTGTTAATATTATACACTCTAGTGAAAAAAATATTTCAATGATTTTTTTGTTTCAGGTAAAACATCACCCTTTACATTTGATTTTTGGTTCGTGAAGGTAAGAATAACATTGTTATTTCGTAAAAGTAGATATTTATCTGCAAGAGTTTCTAAATATATTGTGTGTTGTACGTCCATTTATATTTTTCGATAATTTTTGTTTCTGTTCCTAAAAATACAACGCCAAGGTCATTTTTGGCAAAATTAAAATTAAAAATAAATTAATTGAACTTTCTTGACTTGATATGGTTATATATGTATATAAGAGGTTAAAATTATGCGTAGATAATAGCCGCGTGATGCTTGTATTCTTTTTATTATAATTATCATTGGAATTTTAAATAGTCTCGTAAGCATATTCATCGTTTCTAAGGATTCATTAATTAAAATTAGATAGATGTATACTTCAAAAGGATTTAATATTTTACTAAATAAGTATAACGCGTTTATGTATTATTAGATACAGTCCTTGTACATTGTAAGGAATTCAACATACAATAAAAGCTAATGAAGCTGTTTTCTTTTTTGCTTGTTCAAATTAAATTTTGCCAAAACGTTTCAATATACCGAGACTTTGATAACAATTTTTTACTTTTTTAGTATTTCTTCAGTTATCAAACAATTTTAAAAATATAAAAATCCGTTAGTACGTCAACTACAGTTTATTAAATTTTTTGTTTACGAAAGGAGGGTCCCAAAACAAGTACAAACGGTTGTTGTTAGTTTAGGAGGTACTTTAAAATTTATAAAATTGTAATTTGATATACTTATTTATATATACATAGTAGGCATTACTCGATTAGGGTCACAAATGCTGATCTCTGACTCTAGAGGAATTAAGAGTATCAAAGCTGCATCGGGTATATTCTTGTTCTTTTTATTTTATTTACTGGACCTAGAAAGTATTGATAACAGAGGTAGGTCGGGTACTCGGTTTGGATCTGGTACTGTTGGTGTATCTTGTTTTGATTGATGATAACTTATTAGTATTAGTATGATATTGTCAGCTTATAGACTTTTAGTATTTATAAACATAAGAGTCCCGTTTCAACGGCTTCAATTCAACCCCCACAATAAAAATACGCCAATCAAGAATTAAAATTTCATTGGCTTAGTATTTAAACGACTTCTTGAATGTGGTTTGGAATGTTGGTGAGGGTGTTATTTAATAGAAAGTCCACCTAAATAAAAACATGAACCATTAACCGTAGTGGTTTTGCTGGCTATCCGGCTGCTTCAAAATTGTTTTCAGAACATATTAAAGCTGTTTAACAAAAAGGAGTTTCAAACCTTTTAAGTAGTAAAAAATAGGAATATTCGGTAAAGGTCTAGATAATGAGGAGGTCTCCCCCACCACTGTACCATAAGAAGTTATGGGTTCAAAGTTAATAAATATGCCAATTTTTCTACATTTCTAGGCATGTAAATATTTATATAGTCATTCTTAAACAATATTCAAAGGTAAAACTAATGGAAAATACATAAAAATATTGAGAAAGTAAAGAAAAAATAAAACATTATTTAAATACCTTTATCAATAGGGTAGGTTAGGTTAGGTTATTGGGTTTTGTTCAAGTGACCACCTTCTTTCGATCCCCCACTTCCTCCTGCTTGAAAATAATTATTTTATTGATTTTTATTTGAATTTTACTGTATGAAAATTGTCAAAATAATCAACTTTCAACTCCCATAACTTTTTATGAGGGTGAGACCGCCGCAAATATTTTATGGGGTTTTACTCAGGTGACCACCCTCTTTTGATCCCCCACCCCACCCCATCCCTTTGGGGGTGGGGGCCATCATCTAGACCTTTACCGAATATTCTTATTATTAAAGATCCTCGTAATACTTTACTGAATGAAAGAAAATTATGTTCCGTACGTCTTGATTTTTTTAGCGTCATTATAATATTTTAATCAATTGTTTTTTGTTCTATATTATACATTATATGCTACTTGTTTCATCACCCATTATACGCTACTTATTGTTTCACCAGTCAAGGCTAATCTTAAGTACCTAATAGCATTAATAGAATCACATGTGCTTATAAACTACTCACCAAATCGGCATTGTTTATGTTTCACGTTCGTTGGCATTTAGCCTCATTAAAAATTGCAATCCATACATAACAAGTCGGCTGGATATTTCCGGATTCGTTATCGTTATTTTAATATTTACTTTGAATCAGTACCGCACTCTCGACTATCAAAGCTATCTCAAATTGCATACACTAATTAAAGCGATAGAAAGGTTCAAAAGAAAATACTTTTATGACATTTTCAGTTTCTTTATCTGTGCTACCAGTTTTAATTATCTAAAGTTACTACAATCAAACACCGAGTGAAAAGTAGCCGCCTGTCTGCATTTTTATTTATACTTGTTTTGTTCCTAAAGGCACTACATTATAATTATATAACGAAACCAAAACATCAGTTAAAATATATACTTGAGAAATCGATTAAATTAAGAAGTAATAGTAAAATTTACCCTATTACATGAGTTCCTTGATAGTATCATGTAAATTTTGGATAAAAGCACTGTACAAAACAAACTTTTGAATAGTTTTTAGTTTCTTCTGCTAAAATTTCTGCAATAATACTTTATCTGATCATAATACAATATATTCTTCGTTAGATTCGGTTTGCGTATCACCATATTAGTGCTGTTCATGCCAGTATCACTGCCCTGCCCAATTCCATCCACACAACCGAGGAATTGAGCTGAAGTAATGCAGTTTTATTTCTTAAATGCTTGAACTTTCTTTGCAATCACGATATTTCTATTTAATTTTAAGTTATTAAATTAAAGCACATAAGATTACGATAAGTAAAACAAAAATGCTGATATGCAAGGGAAGAAAAAATAGGGAATAAACGAATATAAAGATAGAAAAATTAGAAGAAGTGGCCGATTTTAGATATCTAGGAATATAAAGCAGAGAATAGTGCAGGGTAGAGTCGCTTTCAATAAAAACAAGTCACTTCATGTTCTCGAACGGTTAATTTAGAATTCTAAAAAGGTTGTTAAAGGTGTATGTTTGTCACGCGGCGCTGTACGGGTGCGAAACATGGACAGTGGGCGCGGCAGAAAAGAAGTTAGAAGCGTTCGAAATGTAATGTTACAGGCGAATGATGAGGACACCGTGGATAGAGGTTAGAAATGAAAGATATTAGAAAAAATAGGAGAATAGAGGACTCTATGGAAATCAATAAGAAATAGGCGAAATAGGTTGCTAGGACACCTTCTCAGGCATGAAGGTCTAGTCAGAGACATATTAGAGTCAGAAACGGAAGTTAGGAGGGGTAGAGGTACTAGATTAGATTACTGTTCGCAAATAGTTAAAGATATGGGTTGTTCTAATTTAAGGAAATGCGAAGATTAGCTCAGGATAGAAAAGAGCGGAGGTGCGTGTCTTAGGACTGACGACCTTGTGATGATGAAGATTACGGTGACCTTAAAGGCTTAAACGGTTGTAATGCTCTGGAAGAAGTTTCTACTTCTACC
Source organism: Agrilus planipennis (assembly GCF_000699045.2). Classification (NCBI taxonomy): domain Eukaryota; kingdom Metazoa; phylum Arthropoda; class Insecta; order Coleoptera; family Buprestidae; genus Agrilus; species Agrilus planipennis. Next base: position 434,445 of record NW_020439039.1, on the reverse strand, counting down.
TCAACGTGAAGTAAACGATATCGTGCATCATTTTTACACGAGTTAATTAATACGTACTGTAGCTAAACCACATGAGCGAAGTCACGGGAATCAGCTGTTAGTTATTTCGCCACACTTCTTTAGATGGAAAAAGAATGAGAATAAACAGTAGATTAAATACCTAACTTCAATACATAATTAACACGTACATTACGTGTGTATCTGAAAAAACATTATTCATCGTTTATTACCTATACACAAGTTAACTACATGAAGTAATTAATAAAGGCAGCAAATTTATAAAACTCTTAAAATATGTGAACATTCAATTAGTCATGTTGTCTTTGTGTGGCAATGCGATGTTGCAATGACCTAGCTAACCAGGAGATATCTCTTAACTTATGTAAGTGATTGCTGATTATGTTTAAATGTATAGTAAACAATTGTACGATTCATAATCATATGACTTCTACACAACAAGTGACTATTTATGAAAGTATTCAAACATTAGAAAAATACTTTTGCTAACAACTAAACGTAAAGACAACATTACCATAAGTAAGTAGGTATAAGTAAATTAATGGATAAACAAGTGCAGACACCCGACTAGAATTTATAAGGGGCATGCCCCGTAACTTCCTCATGAATATCCCACAAAGTGGTGATAATAAAATGAGGATTGCCTAATGGGTTTCTCATATAGGTCTTCAAGGGCAAACCTACACATGTATAAACTGACAATTAAATCTACCTTATGTTGGTTTAATGAGGCAAATCCGTTTGAAAATACCCTCGCTAAAATGAAAAGTGGTAACAATCCCCTTGCCCAATTATGTCGTCGTTTCAATGAAATCTTTTACAACGAACCAACAAGTGTACTTCCTGATATTGTTATTATAAGACTACTAAAACCAGACGCATCAAGTGGAACAACAGTAAAACGATTGCAATTTAAAGTATTATTGACTACAAAAGAGCTCAATAACACAATATTACTTAAGAGCAAACAAATTTTACAAATAAGTGATATATGTATATATTCCTCCAAATGGAAATATTGAAATTTGTGGAAAACTACTACGAAAAAGAAAGTCCTTTTATACGTATCCATGCGATGCTAAATATTTAGAAATGTGCCTATAGTTTCTGCAAACAATGAAAATATTACTACCTGTAAAATCATAGATGTTGATAAAAACGGTTTACCTTAATGTTAATGACGAAAGTAAAGAAATAATATGTATTATACCGTTGCTACATATGTAAAAGTGAACAGTTTCTAATTAGTAAAATATATTTCTCAATTAATTTTAATTTTTTTCCTTGCCAGAGGGGCAACCTCATGGGGCCCATAAGGGGTAGTGTGCTATCCACTTAGGGACCCTACCTGCACTCCCCTCAAAATTATGGTCGGACAGTTCAGTATTTGAACCCTTGAAATAAGCAATATCACGGAGAAAGTTACACGAAAATACATGTAGTACACATTTTTATGACTTACGTGCTACATATTTACACTAACGTAAGCTGTGCGTCCCATCGCCTCGCACTCTTTTTTATTGAGTGTATTATAATACCGAAACCTGCAATTTAATGTATTTTTGGCTCATGTACCAACGAATTTCAAAAATACTAATTCCGGATTCATAAGTACCTACATAGAGGAAACAAGATAGTTATAAAGAAGATTTCTGTAAATAAAATTACATATGTAGACTTTTCTTACCTAAAACGGATCGTACTCCTAATGTGCCCCGAGCGATGCTCATCATCATCGCTCCCATAGAAACTCTTCCTGCGGCGAATACGAAATCAGCTTTCGTTTTCTGTTTTCCTTCTACGAATCTTGAATAAATTGCCACAAACGTACTGGCAATAACGAAAATGAAAAAGACTAAATAGTCCCATACTAGATCACTGGCACTTTTAGACATGTTGGTAGAATTGCTCTTCTATTCTGCAAGGAAAACAAAGAAAAACTGAAACTAATACTTTCTTAAAACAAAACGATACGCACAATATAAGTAAATAAAATAAAACCACTGCATTTACGGGTAGGTAGGGATAGTACGTAAGTTATATGGGATGTAAAGTAAATACATATAAATGAAAATTAAAATTAAATTCACTAAATTGACTTTTTATTACTCTGTTTCAATAAAGTACCTACTCAATTATGTAAATTTATAATAAAAAGCCTTAATACTAATTGATGATTATAAATAAAGTAATAATCATTCGCAGAATTGGTTACAGACAATATTGCTTTACCTTTCACCCTTCTCATCATACTTTAAAGTAATTAAACTATGATTTTGAAGTTATGTAATTTTTCTGTTGTCATATAACTTGTCAGTTTGTAATTACCTATACATGTATAAAAGACAACTCAATTACCAGACCAAAACGCTTTGTAAACATAATACGTTTAGTCACGATTATACCGATAATAAATATTTGATCAAAATTATGTTTTCGGTGGACTATTATGGTTATTAACACATCATCACGTTCACCAGTGTTAAATTACCCTAAACGATGTAGGTAATTTAATGAAGATAGTGTTAAACTGACGTAATTTTTGCAAATGAAAAACTTTTTCTACCATCTAGTGACATCGGCTGCACTCGAATAGTTTTCCAATTGACGTAAACAAATATAACGAATTATTTAGCAAACAAGTTTTTTAGTAGATATATATATGTCTAAAAAGTAAGGCAAATAATGACGTTGTAGTAATTATCCATCGTAAAATCAATGTTCATATTTTAAATTATCATCCTTCAGCTAATAAATAAATTACAATAAGTAAATGTTGTTTGTATAGGAGTAACAATAGTAGTAGCAGTTTAATTTAATTTAATTCTGTAAACATGCGATATTATCAACACCCTGTGTAGAGTGCTTAATACAATCACTTCCTGGTATAAATAACGACTTTTACTTTTGAATTTACTCTAATCGAAAACATTGTTTAAATAAATACATATATCCTAGCTAAATAAATATACATTACTTCTACTTCTTGCACATAAGTATACACTCCGTTTTTTATTAAATTTTTGTAATAAATCCGAAAGTAAGCAGTTACATGTGTAGGTAGATGATGATTTAACTTTCGAAAGGGGTCCAAATACTTTTGAAAATTAAAATAATTCGAAGTGGTCTGTATTCTGTCGAAACTGCCAAACGCGGATCGCGATTTCGATCTTTTTGGATCTCATATAGACCACTTCGAATTATTTTATTCGATTAAGCTAACGTGCCTATCACGTTGAGGTTGGCTACGCCAGGATTCGTTTTCAGCAAGTAGATATCCACACAAGTGGACCTTGTTGAAAAATACGTAATCCTAAAATGTAGCATCGTGCTACAGATGGCGTTCACTGTGCCGTTTGTAGTATTTTCTGAAACTTTTGAAAATTTTTAATTCGGTTAGATTCTCATTGAAATATATGCACTGTACAACATGAAGTAATACTCCGTTTTCATGAAAATTCTCAAACTTTTTAAATAAATATTTTCTCTCAACTTTATGTTCTTTACTTCCCAAAATTAATAATGTGATTAATCATAATTAAATCACAATCAGGTTCTTTTTTTCAAAATAGGAAATAAATAGCAGAACTAATTCATTTTATTGGCATATTTTCAAAAATTCTAAATGATCGCTTAAAAGTTCAACCAATTAATTTTTACCGCTTATTACTTAATTGAAAAGCTGCATCTATTTTTTTTTAATTTTCTTAAGACACGCCCCTTGAGGTAGCAATTTGGGATTAGTTTGGATAAATCGATCAGTTTTCGATAAGAAACTTATCTGTTCGGTTTTGTGATATATTGTAAAATAACAAAGTTTTCAAAATGAAATTAATGAAAGTTCTAAATTTATACTATGTTATTGTATTTACATAATGCATTGAAACAAGATTGTAGATTATTGAAGAGGGGGCATTTTTTATACATGTTTATCTAGTTATCTTCTTTTCTATAATGGGAATTTAATAGGTATTGTTTAAAAAACCGATTATTTAGTTTAGTTGCACAGATTTCCTTTTGATTCTCGTATGCCATCCACAGGATTTATATTTTACGAAAGTTTAAAAGAACTTATAAAGTACATGAATAATACTAAAGTTTAGATTTTGTATGGCATATGAAAGTAATTGATTACAACACTTCTTATTTTGAATGAAAGCCTTATCCTTACCTGACCGAAGAAACAATGCAATATTTTAGACAAAGTGTTACTTAGATGACATGCACAAATAGCGAATTTCTCTTTTGAATCACGTACGATAAACATAATATTGAAATTAAAGTGAAGTGTTGCATATGCCACATAAAAAGTTTTCTCTTGTCCTCTCTTTGTCCGTACACATATACCTAAGCGTTAAAATTATACAAGCTTTCGAAATTAAGGGCTTCCCATAATGCCAGCTGTAATACCATATCGCAGTCATTAATAAAACTGTCCCTCAAAACCTCAAATGCATCCCGCAAGTCCCGCATTCCTATATTATAAAATTAATTCATATTGCGCGTCCATCGTCCAGTATTTTCGTCTCACGCCTTATGGACATTGTCAGTAAAAGTCGATACCGTTCCCAATACTCAGATTTAGTTAAAAAAGTCATTCGTGTAAGGAATACGATTTTAAAAAAATTAATAACTTCAGTAAGTTACATTTATTTGTTTCTTAATTTATATATACGCCCAAAACACCACTGGCCCTTCACATTCAGAGTTTTACACCCTCTTGTCCTATCCACACGAATGTCCCCAATTGTTTTTTGACGTGACAACGTCTTATAATTCGATGGAGCCGGCTGCACGCACGAAAAAACATGACTCATGCGGCGTTACCTCGCTCCGAGGCGTTCCATTTAAGGCTTGAAGTGCAAGCGAGAGCGCGGAACGAGCGACAAAGAGGCACAATCGGTCTCCGCGTTCGGCAGCGTTCAACATCTGTCTCTCTCCTACTTGAGTGAGCGATGCGTCCGCGTGGACAGCTGCTATACAATAATACATTTCCATTTACCTCCTTCTCTATATCCATACAAAATATCTATCAAACAAATAAAATTAAAATTTTCTTTTAAAATATGAAACCATTCCATCAGTATTTTCTTATCACGTCTTTCACGTTCAATTATCGTCAGTAAACCGACTTTACAGACAACCGATTTTTTTATATCGAGAACAGAATAAAATCGTAAACTGGAAGGGAAGGTTAAAGTTGGAAAAGTTTTCCTGATTGAATTTCAAGTAAGCACATCCTTATCAAACATAATCTAATCTTCAAAATTACAGTTTTGTGCCAGCTATTAATGATAAGCAGCACATTTAGGTAGATATCAACTTAGTATGGTGAAAATGTGAACATTTTTCGGCAAATGTGTACATGTACCACTGTATGCACTTTTACAATAACCATACCAATATAACGTCCTATATTATAAATCGAAATATGGACGATCGATAGATACATTTCCAACCCTGTTACTTGCGTGAACATTTATTAGAATAATAATAGAAGTTCTGCATATGTGCCACTGACTACAAGAATCACTAACAGATACTAACATTGGAGTTCGAATTAGTAATTTGAATTATCCAAGACAGAAATTCGGATTATGAGTTTTTTTTATACGATTAGGTAATTTGATTTACTTACACGAATGTTTGAATTAAAGCGGATGTAAATTATCCAGACATTACAGTATTACATACAGTGACTATCACAGAAATAAAATTCTCGTATTGTGTCATGAATTTAAATTATTTGTTTTTAAACGATACAATTTCTGTTAGTCTTCGTTCAAATTGTACTGTGGTGTTTTAACGTTTCATAACTTTAAAACGAAATTCTGTTCGACAAAACTAAATTTTGTGCAGTTCTTCACTTTTTTCTAAGCGAAAAAGTTAATAATAGATAATTATACATTCTGTTTCTCAACATCACATCATATACATAAATATGTACAAAACCTGTAGTTACAAACCAGTTTTTGCACGTACACATTATTTTTAATATCGGCACGAAGGTTAATTTAGGAATAATTATCAGAACATTAGCTAAGTTTGTCCAAAATTGAACGCTCTTCAGAACTAGAAGATACATATAAATAAGTGTTTGCCTGCATAAAAACTCAAAGTGGTAAAATGTCTGAACATGTCTTATTTCATATCATATCTCATACTTTAATATTTTACAAGTCATTTTCTAAAAACTACGGTTCATAAAATGTCTAATTTTCTTATATCTGCCTACTTCCTAACATAAGCTGGTTTGATAATAAATCTCAAAAAGTTGAATTCTGCAAGTTTTTTGGTTTAGAAGACGTCACATGCTATTCATTAGAAGAGTACGTCAACATCTTCGCAAACAGAATTCATATTATATCATCATCATAACCATCATCATCGCAGGGTTGTCACTCTTGAGACTGACAGGACACGCACCTCCATTCTTTCCTATCCTGAGCTAATATTTGCATTTTCCTAAAACTAAAACAACCCACATCTTTAATTATTTATGAACAGTGATTTAATTTAAATAATAAACATTGTAAATAACTTTTTCTAAATTTACGAATCGTATATGTACCTACGCGCCCTTTTCCTATCGTTTTCTCTATTCGTTACCCACAAAACTAAAATGGCCTCCCGTGCTCCCAGTTTCTTCTAAACACAAATTGGTCTTCCCCTCTTCCACCCTTTTTTACATCGTTCCCTGTATGATTCTAGTTAAGTTTTTTAACGCATTGGAAGTTAAGCTAATCGTTCTACATTTCTCGCATATATCCTCGGCTATCTTTTTTGGTATGAATGTTCCGTTTGTAGTCCTCTCAAATGTAGCTGACTAGCCTGAAGATATGATGTCTACTGCTATAGTGCTAAATCAAACTCTTCTCTCATTATTTATAGAGTATCCTAGCTCACCTTTCTCCACACTATCTTCCTTCCATGTCATATCAACCAAGAAAATTTGTATGAACCTGTACATTTATTTATGAAATTCACCCAAGATTGTTATAATTACGGCCTATTAAAAAAATTAACTTTGGCTTCTAAAAATTAATTACAGTAAAAGCTCTTTATTCGCGGGGTATACGTTCCATAAATATGCCGCGAATACAGAAACCGTGGATATGGAAATGTAATTAGTATGGAATCATAAGGGATACGTTCTAAGATTCCAAAATAAAACCAATATGTATCAAAATAAAATCAATGTATTGATAAATTCGCAATTAAAATTAATCAGCTTTAGGCAAGAGTTTAAAAAATTTGGTGATTTTTTTCTTGTTTTAAATTTTGAAATTAGCCCACTCGGTTACATCTTTTATAAAAGTGGCCTCGGCACGGGCTAATAGTACTCAAAAGATGCTAATACGTTGAAAAATAACACCAAATCCCTTTCTACTCGGTTAGATTATTTATAAAAGCCGCTTCGATACGTACCTACTGTACAAACTCAAAAGAAGCTGATACATTAAGAGGATTCAGTAATACACGCGCCGTAGATTAAAAACATGCTTATCGGTTCTAGATATCATGAGTTTAATATTTGTAACAGAGGTTTGAAATTTTGTCGTAAGATAGATAAAGCTTTGTTCTAATGCTTGTCTAAGGCCATTTTTTAATTTCTATTTAAAATACGTGTCTTACTAGAAACAACAACTTTAAGCACTTTTAAAAGTTTTTAATGACAATATTATTGAAAACCAAAAACGTACCGAGTTAGTGGGAACCTTTGTCTGTTAGCATACAAAAAAATAGATATTTATCTCGCAGCGTTAAATTACAATGTATAGAATAGAAACCCATGTTTTCGGAAAAATTCACACGAGGCACGAGAGGTCTATTGCAGCCAATCCCCTTAATAAATGACCCTGAATCCTTTTTGTTTACCGATTGCAACCCCGAATAATGAAATTTTTAACCGCGAATACAGGAACTGGGTTGCAATTTTTTTGACCCACGAATAATGAAAACGCGAACTTTTACTGTATAGTGGTGCCACTATTGAAATATTAAATAATTAAATGAAATAAAAATCTATTTTGCATATATCTAGTGAATATGCCCACTTTTACGTTCGTAAACGGTTTATTTGGAAATTTAGAAAAAAGAGTATTATAAACTTGTTAGATGTGGTGTTGTAGGAATAAGTTAAAATGACCGGGGATAGAAAAGGTCAGAAATAAAAAAGTATTAGAAAGAGTAGGGGAACAGAGGAAGTCAATAAGAAATAGCTTTTCTGGAAACAACAACATACAGGAGTAAAGAGAGGCAGAGATATACGGCAAATATTTAGAGATGTGGAATTGCGTGTCCAATTAATCTTCAAGCCAAAGACCTTATGATTATGATGATATATTTAATGTAATTCAAGGTTAAAATCAGTCTTATGGAAAACTGTTCTACCTAAGGAAAATCAAATGAAACAACTACAGCTAGTTTACCAGCCAGCCTATTGTGTGTTTTCGCAATTGTATCCTTGTAGCTTTAAGTGTTATTTTCAAACTTCCTCAATTGCATGCAGTCATAATCAGATAAAAAATAAACTGCTCGTAACTAACTGTGTGACAAACTTGCAATGAAGTTGGCGGTTTTATATAGCGTTTTTATTAACAGTTTTCTCATAAAATGATGACTACCGGCTGAAGTAAAAAAGAATATAAAGAACAATCAAAAGTTTCAATTCATTTGTTAAGGAGCGTGTGTCATCATCATCATCATAGGGTCGTTAGTCCTAAGACTGGTTGGACACGCACCTCCATACTTTCCTATTCTGAGTCAAACTTCTCATTTCCTCAAAACTAGAACAACCCACATCCTTAACTATTTGTGAACAGTAATCTAACTTAGGTCTACCTCTACCCTTCCTAACTCCTGTTTCTGCCTCTAATATGTCTTTAAGCGTGTGTATGCTTTAAAAACATTCTGCTTCAATTATTTATTACTAAACACAACGCATTAAATTTCTAATTCAGGCGTATGAATTTTTATGCCTCAAAATTTACGGTGAATTGTTAATGGTTTAAATCAATTGTTAATTAGCTCAAGTTCTTTTATGACTTTCTCGAACGTTTTAAATGTTTCCCATTACCGAGGTATAAATTTTCACCTTTATCCAAAATTCTCAACCGTCTCGAGATATTCAACGGACTAAAAAATATTAGTAGATACATACCTATTTCGGATAATATCTGATTATTTTTTTTAATTAAATTGTATTCTTATAAATAAATTACGGTTATCAACAAATGTAAAGACTATCACTGTCTTGTATGGTATCAAAGCTTTTCAATTACCCTAAGAATTGATATAGCGTTTAGAAAGATATCAGCTAACGAAACAGTAGGTATATCTTTTCATATCTCAAAAAAAAAAATAGCGTTGTCTGTATTTCAGTGACTGTTTAAAGAGAAAAAAAGTAAATTGGCGTTGTTGACAACTAAAATAATGGCTATATGTTCTTAAATTAAGATTATCAACGCTTAATACACAAAATATATAAAAAAAAAACAAAAACAAGTTAAAAATAAAAACTTCACTGATTATCGATAACTAAAAAAAAATTGGTGTCTACGATGAAGTTAAGTACTTAAACGTGCCAGATAATATTACAAACACTACAAACGAAATAATTCAAGTTCCTTCAAAGGATTGAAATTTGGTACTTATTTAAAATCAGATACCCGGAAGAATTGAAAAGAAATTTTACAAACCGTAGAAATGCTCCCTTATCAAGCATTTCGTGGACTATTCTTGCCATCGTCATATAAACATCGAGTTAATTGAAGTTTTGTTTCAAGTAAATTCGACAAAATCGTTTTTGAAATTTTATTATGTAGTCAATTAAATTGGGAAATTGTGCTATAAAAAGAGGGACGAAATGAGCAAAGGTAATGAGAAGATCTGAAAATAGCTACTAACCGGTTCCTGTACCTGATGCTTCGTTTAATATCTGGTGGAAGAGAGTGGGTTATTGCATCGGTAAAGTCGACGTATGTACTCGGAATTAATGAAGTTGAAGGCCGACCCGGCGTTCAGGGTCAAGGAAATCCTCGACGACACCAGCGAGAACAGAGGGATTGAAGAAGATCTGAAGAGTAGAAGCCACCGACCACTATACCACTTGCAGACGGTAGACTTTGAAGTACGCGATCTCACAGCCGCTGAATAACTGGTCTCCCACCATCAAATTGTAAATGTTTTATACCGGACGCTTCTAAAAATCACATGATTATTGTTGTTTGCGAACAGATAAAACCAGATTCGAAAAATTTCCCCAAGAAGAACAACGACTACAGACGAAGAAGTGGGAAAAGCAGAAAATACCGACACTTTCTTAAACTCCTGGAAAGGATTTCAATATTGACGACGATAATTGTCAGGAAATACTTCATCCCTTTTTTGTTAAGTTTTTTAAATCCATGGCGCAGAACGAAGGGTCTTGATTATACTATTATATCTGTATTTGAATTTGACAATAATATAATCGGCAGTTTCCTCTTTCTCAAATCACATATAAAATTAATAGAGATATTAACCTTTTTCACTGAAGGTTTTATAGTTTCCTAAGTTGTCTACAATAATTTGAAATAGGTACCTAGTAAAATTTCCTTCAATAATACCGAAGATTTACTGCAGCCTATTAGATACTTCACTGAAACTCAACATTCATTTTTGTTTTCCGTTGCAAAACTTTCCTACCTACTGATTAATTCAAATTTTCTTAGGATATAGGCCTGAAATGCATTTAAAAATTAACGTACCTACTCAAAACGTACTACTGAACATACGCTTATTTATTTCCGTTGCAACACTGCAAACGCTGTCACGTTTTATTCCGATGTACTCATTTTTAGCACACTTTCGTGTGTGTTATATTTAACACACTACAGTGTGTTATTCTAACCTGTGTATATTTTATTTAAAAGGGTGTTGGATGAATCATAGAATTCTGTAACACGTGTTAAGAAGACACGTGTAGGCGCGTTTTACTATATTAATTTTCAACATCAATCAGTAAAAATCACATGAAAATAATAAGTATTTATTGATTAAAACTTATAGATTTATCTTCTATTAGAACAATGGTATAAGTACCTGTTGTATTGAGTGGAGGGTATCAACTAATTAAGTTATCACACTATACTTGATTGCAGAACTTTATTTGTAAAATAACATAGAACTTTAAAAATAATAAAGAAAATAAAAACGTATACTGTATATAGATAAAATGAAAATAGTTCTCATCACGCAAAAACTAAAAATAACACGTGTTTAAGTGTGTAGCGATAACACGCGTTTTGTAACATACCCAGCATTTGCAGCGTAGCGCAGGATAAAGTCGATTTTAACAAAAAAGGTTTGGATTCGGTACCGGCGGATTCGGCACTTTTAGGACCGGCCGGTTACCGAATAACGACGCCGTGCTGGGTAATTTTACCAGAGAATAAAGAAAAATCAACACCAGCAACAATAATTTAATGCACAACAAAAAAATCTACCTAGTGAAAATTGGTACCTACAATTAAAATTGAATTGGGATAGGTCGTTTGTCATAATTTGAACCATTAACCGTAGGGGTTTAGCCGGTTATCCGCCACACATAATATCGGGTAAAAGATCCGGAAAAATAATACATTAGTTATATGGCTCACATGAAAACTTAGATGAAAAGCTAAAAGAAAAACTACAGGAAATTGGAAAGTTATGATGAAAAAAGCGGTAGAAAAATAATTAAAGTAAGGGTATAGCGTAGGATGAAGTCGATATTAACAAAGTGACATTAATCTTGTGCGGTTTCAATTTGACGGGTCCCCATTAACCAAAATACAATAGGATAGTTTGCCTATTACAACTTCTATAAAAGAATACAATTGTAATCTTTCAGAATTTGACAATTCATTTCTTTCATTCATTGGTATATTCTTAACGCACTAGAACTGTTGTCGTTGTCGTGTTTTTCTAATAAGAATTGTAAAATAATAATCATATTCATCTAACCGAATCTTCAACTTAATCATTAACTGTTTATTTGTTTAACAAAAACATTGTTCTCACATAAAGTTAATCTTATCATTAGTTAAATTAATATTAGGTGTATTATAACAATCGAATTCTTCCAATTTTTATAGTGAATTATTTATTTACGAAAAACATTGTTTTCGCATAAAGGTAATCTTACGATTACTTAAGTTAGCATGTGTTATGGTTATTGTACTCTTTCGATCGAGTGTATGTCTTACAATGAACTAATTCGTTATTAGTTTAACAAAAACATTGTTTTTACCGAAGGTTAATCAATTTACTGTTACAGTTTTTAAAAGTTCGTTAACTGAATAGTCTTACAAGTTCCGGGATTTGAACACCCTGTAACGTCAACGAAGGTAAGCATTGTAATAGGTTGTTTGACCTTATAGATTAGGACATAAATAACAACCTCTTGATAAGCCATATCATTTACCTACTTAGTAGGAAGTTAATCAGGACACTTCAACATAAAGGTTACCTTTGGTTTGACGTTACAAAAAAAGAATTTTTATTTTATGTTAATTGAATCTACATTGGAATAAAAAATTATAAAGCTTGTATTTAGGTAATATTCTAGCGGCGCGAAACAAATTTGTTTTATTTTAGTTGCTACTTCTGAGATAGGCAAGATAAATAAAATTGTTTGTATATAGATTTCATACGACGAATACGAAAAATGGAAAAAGTCTACGTGACGAGTTACATATCATGATTTTCTTCGTGCTTTACAAAAACAAAACATTTCCCCAAATTTAAAAAGTAGTTGTGTTTACGTTGTTTGTACCAAAATAAATAAATTTCATTGCCAGTGAAATTACCTTAATATACACACATACAAATAAGGAAAAAAGTTCACTGAACATAAATGTTATACTTTTCTTTGTTGGCAAGTTTCCTTTTTATGTTAAAGTTAAACTATGTAAAACTAACCGATATCAAACAAATCAATCAAAAACAAGAATTTTTTGTGTTCACATTGTTGAAATCAGACAGAAGAAATACACAGCAATGACAACTCTTTTCCTAGTGCAACCTAACCCAGCCTAACCTATGTTACCGTATAATGCTTTTATTAGGATCGCAAAGTTACGGTGGGACAAGACAATTGTTGTCATACCTCAATTATTTATAGCAGTGTGATCGATAAGAAAACTTATTTTTGATTAACTCGTCTAGATATCGGTTCGGCTTAGTTGTTTGACTTACTTTTTTCTTTAGTTAATTAATTGGTAAGTTTGTAGAATATTTCATGTTATTCTCAAAAAAGCAAATATTTTAAAAAAAAAAATTGATGAAAACAAAATAATTTACTTTTTGGTTATTAGATAGACTACATAAGAAGTGGTCTGTTTAATTCTTAATTGAAGAAAAAATGAATTAAATTCTTTTAAAGAGCATACAACAGTTTTTAAACAGGTCCTAAAACAGTACTCTACATAAAATGGAAATACATAACTTTTCAAAACTTTATATGTATTTGTACTTTCATTTCGTTCTACGATTAGATTAATTTTCAGCTTTATAGCGGTACATTGGTTGTAAGCCTGTGTTAATAGGCCTCGTAGACATTGATGTCAAGTATTACATATACATAGGTATAATGTTGTGCAATACATTTGATGTGTCTTAAGTAGCATTCTGAATTTAAATTTCAATTAACGCTGTTGATTTTTAAATATGAGGCGGCCCACTATTGGGCCCACTACACTTCTGAATGTGTCTTAGAATTGCATAACCGAGACCTGTCAACACATTATTGACTAAGTACATACATATGCACGTCATCATCATTATAAGGTCGTCAGTCCTAAGACTGGTGGGACACGCACCTCCACACTTTGCTATCCTGAGCTAATCTTCGCATTTCCCTAAAACTAGAACAACCCATATCTTTAACTAATTGCGAACAGTAATCTAATCTAGGTCTACCCCTACCCCTCCTAACTCCAGTTTCTGCCTCTAATATGTCTCTGACTAGACTTTCATGCCTGAGAAGGTGTCCTACCAATCTATCTCGCCTATTTCTTATTGACTACCATAGAGCCCTCTGCTCTCCTATTCTTTCGAATACCTCTTCATTTCTAACCGTTTCTATCCACGTTATCCTCATCATTCGCATATAACACCACATTTCGAACGCACATACTATTCATTTAACATCACGAATTTTTTTTAATGTTGATAGAAGTTTTACTTGTAATAAGTCATTCTTGTACTAGCTCGCGTTGATATCCTAATTACATGTTAAAGGTCATCGACGACCAAAAAAACTATTTTTTCTATCCCTTGGGAATAAAAGCCTATCCTATACTCTACTCTGTATCTCTGGCAATGTATCTACAAAATTTCATGATGATCTATCGAATAGTTAAGGCGTCAAATCGACCACATGGAACTAATTTTTCAATCCCTTTGGAACAATATTGTTTTCTGGATGATAGGTACCCTATATTCTATTCTGTACCCCTGTCAATGGGCGTACAAAATTCTATAATGATCGGTTGAGACGTGAAAAGCCAACAAACAAACAAGCAACGAAAGTTAGGATATTTAGATAGACAGTCCAGTTCGCTTACTAATACGAGCGTGGAGATGCCAGAAAAATGCATTCGATGTACCAACGCGATCGCTGGCTGTAAGCAATTTTCAGCAAATGTCGTCATAACAAAGTTACCTTTTCATAAAATGCCCATAAATTAGTTGCTTATAACTAGCAACCTTGTTACAGTGGACGTATTCACTATTTCTCTATTTGTATTTGGTTAAAGACCACTTATTTATGTACATTAAGCTAATACTAGAGAATTAATATACCACTATAACCACAGGAGCACGACTGTACGAAATGAAAAAGTCTAAAACAAGAGGATGCGATTTGTGTTTATTCACGTGGTTTTGTAAACGTTTTATATTTTTTATTGTACTTTCTATTTTATGTGATAATTGGTCATAAACGATTTATTTGTATGAGTCTGTTATTATGAAATGTATTACCTCCAAACGGAACAATTTTGATTTCAGACTGAAAGAAATATAAAAGAACGTAAAGTATCTACTCTTTAAAGGAATGTCTTTAACAAAACGATGTCGTAGATTAAGCGCGTCTTTACCAGAGTTTGATTAATTCCACGTTCCGTTACTTTTTCGCTAGATCTTATTAACTACCACGTTTCCTTCTGATGATTCAGATTTTTTAGTGGCAACGTGACATGCCTCTTACACAAGGTCGATCACGTTTCTCTATGTAACCGTTTTTAACTCTAGTCTAGACTTTATATTTAACAGAATATTTTCAATATAGAATCGTCAAAGGTATTCTTAAAAATTTTACGTAAACGAAGGAATAAAGGAGTTCAAAAGCTGCAGCCGCTTTTACGTTAATACCAGAGTGAAAGCAAGAACCATACCAAAAAAAAATAAGAAAAAAGAGGTAATTTAGGGCAACATGAACTTAGTCTTGGGTTTCACAGTGATAAAACTGCCCCCGTTTATTGATTACTACTTTTCTGTCTCTTAAAAACATTGGCGATCACTTTTTACAGTTCCACTATGTAACTTATATATCTGAAGGTTCATGTTATTCTGGACTACCTCTAGGTTACATATATAGGTATGTATTACTGTAGTAATTTTAGTGTCGAAGTAAGTGGATTTATAAGTAAAAATTAACACTGTACATGCATAATGTGCAATTTGCAATTCACTTTTCGATTTAAGGCTTTACCTAGCTTCTAATTCAAATAAATCCTTAGGAAAAATTGTCCAAATGTTAAAATAAAAAGATATCTTTCTTTATTGCAGTTCGAATTCTTGTGAGTTCTGCTTCTGCTTTCAAACTGCAAAATATAAGCCCAATATGCTTTCACATGATGATCTTTTAGTATGAGCAAGATAAAAGTTACAACCTTACTCTAACGTCTTAAACAATATGGTCTTCAAATATTAAAAAATATAGTCTTCAAAGTCAACCTTCGATAAAGAAACTCTGTAGGTACTAATATCTAGTATTAGTAACTTTTTAACAAAAATTATTCAGTCATAAATAATCCTTCAATCGTAGTATCTCACGTAAAAAAAATCATATGAGTTAATTTAGTAGGTATTAAAAGTCTTCCTTTTAAATAGATTAACTAATTCTAATCCCACGTTCACATTCCTTTGGAGAAAATTCACTTAGCATACTATCTATTTCAGTCACAGTTAACAGTCTCAGCTTACCTACAAAATGCTTTAAATGTATTTACATATGCTGCTTTTATATACGGACACTTGTTGGGTCTTGTTCTGCTTACACAAATATAAATTAATAAAATTAGTTTCATATGTGTATTCAGAAAATTATAACAACAACATTATGGTCCTTCGAGCCGGATAAGACACCAAAAAAGGGAATTTATTATAATCAAGAACGAACAAGTTCAGATAATTACAATAATTTCAAACGCGCATAGGTATATGAATTTTAAAAATAAAATGAAAATAGGGAAGCACATTAAGTACACTTGTAAAATTGGTTTACTGTTACTGAATGAACATCTAATATATTAACTTTAGGGTACATACGGGAGAAATGTCGCTCAGTTTAAAAAAAACGCATAACCTTGAAAGTGTTTCGTTAAATAAAATTATATATTAACAGAATGTAATATTAAGTTAAGCTATTATTTTAAACACAAGAATGAATGAAAATTCCAATCGAAAATAAACAAAATTAAATAAGGAAAAACCAATGTAGGTAACGTGGCTCGCTCTTGATGGTAGAGACGCCGCATCAAAAAAGGATAGATGACATATTTATTATTTGTGTTTTCCATTTGTTTTTTCGTACCTTAGCTGTTGAACATAAATTACACGTATGTATAATATACATTGTGCAAAACTCATAAGGCCATTATGAGCATTTGAAACATCGAAGTCGATCATCATCTTTTATAAATTTGTTATAAAAGCACTACACAAAACCTGCAGCCCTCAACCGTTAAATATGATAAAGAAATATCATTTAATTGCATCATTCTAAAATTCTTTTAGATAAAAATTGTAATTCTACACTAAATTAAAATGATAATTAACTCTCATACCTTAATTTCTTATACAGATTATAAAATTATAATTGCACATCAATATTTATCTCAACAAATGTAAAAGGGAAGTGAACATGAACATCGCGAAGGATGCCCGTCCACGTTCCGGGACGCTGAAGAAATAATTATGGTGGAATATTTAGAAAAAGGAGTCACAATTTCGGACTTTACTAAGTAGACCAAATTAAAAGATTACAGGCAAATTATTACTTGTCTGGCCGCGTTGGCCAGTTTTATCTTACCAAGGTAACGCACCGGTTCATAAAGCCGTAATTACGGTGGCTGTCATTCAAGAACCGGGATTAGAACTGCTCAAACACCTGCCCCATTCGTTAGATTGAGCTACCTCTTTCCTCTACACAAAGAACACCTCCGAAGCAAGAAATTCGAAGACGATAGCGAAATGCCCCTGTTGAGGCGTTTTGGGAGGTTCAAGACAAAGATTTTTTTAAGGAGATCTTGAGTTTAGAAAAAACATCGACTGAATGTATTAACTTGCTGGAAGACTATATGATGAAAAACAAATGATTTTTTTACTTTCGAATCATCCTTCCTACTCCCCTGATTTGTATTTCCCAAATAGTTTCTCCTCAGACTAGTATGCCCTTTTAAAGACTGCTGCTTTTAGTGTGAAATTTCATGGCGTAAGTTTAAAAATGGCACTTCTACGAATGTAAATATTGTATTCATGCATAAACAATATTCCTGTTCGTATTTGCCTTCTGAAAAACGTAAGTCACGAGCACGAGATCGTTTTATTAACGCAGAGAATATTGTCATAACGGACTAAAACAGTTGAGTCTCTTCTACTGCAACAGCTCTTCCACATTTACCCTAGATGTTAGTTACCTAGTTGGAATGCATATGTTAGGCCCGAAGACCGAAAATGCTGAGTGGCCGGAAAAAACGGCCACATCGCGTTCTGGCTGCCTTCGAACACTCAGAACGCGTTTTGGCTGTATTTAGACGCTCGCAACGCGTTCTGGTAACTGTTAAACAGTCGGAACGCGTTTTGTCAATTGTTGAACGCTCATAACGCGTTCTTAATGTTCGACTTGTATTATTTGCCGCTTTCTACCTGCGTACAATCAGATTAATATTGTACTTATAAAACAAATAAATTTCAATCCATTTTTCAGTTTTTAGGAAACAATTCAATTATTGACAACTATAATTGGATACCAAAGATGGGTTCGGTTTTTCTCGCCGAATCATTTCAATAATATTAAATTTCTTATAATTGTTTTTCAGCTCTAGGAAGAAAGAACGCGATGTGGCCGTTTTTTCCGGCCACTGAGCGTTTTCGGTCTTCGGGCCTAACACATATATATTTAAATACTTACCGCTTCAACTGAAATGGTGACCATTTATATTTCAATACTGATCCTTTATATTTAAAGACTGACCACCAAAGGATACTGACAATATATTTTCTTGACATTGATTTAAATACATGAATTCAAATATTTACAAGCATTATAAATACTTATAAAAAATGAAGAAGTGCTTTATTGTTAATAGTGCGTGTAATGAAGTAGAATTATTTATTGTTATTTCTAAAAATACGTATACACAACGCCAAGTAGAAAACTGATCCTGAAATACAATATAGACAGGCAAATAAAAAAATTGCGATAATTTACAATGCATGTTGATTGTGTGAATAATTACAATATTTCAATAGGTGTATTAATGCAATGCGTCAAATAACAACTTTTTGTAAATAAATATCAATTCACGTCACTGAATATGTGCTAATTATATATTTTTAAGGAAGCGCGAAAAATATTTAGTAATCCGTGGCTGATTTTCGGTATCTAGGAATTCAGATAACTCAGGATGAAAAGAGTATTAGAGATGTAACACAAAGGATAGCGCAAGGTCAAGTCGCTTCTATGCTCGCGAATGGTTAATTTAGAAATTCAAATAAAATTATTAAAGGTGTATGTTGGCAGCGCGGCGCTGTACGGGTGCGAAACATGGACGGTGGGTGCGGCGGAAAACAAAAGGTTAGAAGTATTCGAAATGTAAAAATAGGCGAGATAGGTGAAGGTTTACACAGAGATATATTAGAAGCACAAACAGGAATTAATTCAATAATTCTTTGCTGTTGTCCCACCCCCGCCGGGAATTCAAACCCTGGACATTTGGTTTTACGCAGCACCAATATATTTCAATTTCACTGTTTATATTCGTTTTGCTATTGCTTTAACAGTTTTATCATTGCATTTTAATAGACTAGCTTGGTATGTCTCATTTAGTAAATGCGATGTAGTTTTAATGCAAAAAATAACTCAAAGCTAATAAAGAAATAACCATGTGATGGAAATTTTCAATTTAATTAGTTTAATCGCCTTCAGGTGGCTTGTTATTGCAGGTTGTTATTCGTAAATCAAATGCGACCTTTAAAAATTACAAATGATGATCTAATTGGTGCCCGTGACTTATGTAGGTATATATTTTTGTGTAGAATTGCAGTTTAAAGTAATTTATTTTGCTGTTATGCTTTGCTTGTGTAATCGGCCACCTTATATCCCGGCAATTACAGATGTATCATTTTGTTAAACGTATAATCAACAATAAATATCATTAATAAGCGAAGATGCATATTAGAATCAATATTTTGCATTCATTATGAGAAAATTAGGAAAATGATCTATACTTATATTGATATTTATATTAACTTCTAAAACAGACACAGGATAAGCAGTCGCAACGTGACTCTTATTACGATTAGGTGTATGACGACGTTTTATCATATCCTGTTGATCAATTTCAAGATTAAGGACCTTTTCAAATTAGAAAATGCAGATCAAAGTTTCAGTATGAAACTTTAATTATTTGAATTCTTTCGTTCATTGCGTTTTTCAAATAGGTAATGACTAAGTGGTAATATTTGAAGCTTTCTTTTGTTTAAATATAGAGGATGGTATGAACATAACTTAACGAAAATTGGGGAGATGTTGTTTAGTCTGACGTTATGTGAGAGGGGGGAGTTAAAATTGAAACGCCAGGCGCTTATCGTTTCATCAGTTTCGTACATAGGGCATTCTACCTTATGAAACTATTCTCATCTGATTATTACTTACGTATTATTAATTATTTATGGGTGCAGACGTTTATAATAATAATACCTCTCGAGATAAAAATGTTCAGTCTCTCAGAGTCTCTGAAAGCGAGACTCGAGTCTTCGTCTCTCATCGAGTCTCTCTAGTGTTCCTGAGAGAGACTGTCAAGAGACTTCAAAAAAAAAAAAACTGTTTAGCGTCTCTGAACGAGAGACTCGAATCGCTCATAAAGAGATCCTCATTTCGTATCCAGTCTCTTATTGAGAGACTCGAATCTCTGAACGAGAGACTCGAATTTCTCAATAAGTGGTGTCTCGATAGACATGGTTAAAATTTTCAGTTCAACATATTTCAGAGATCTCAGTCTTTCTACGAGAGACTCGAGTCTCTCAATTTTTCATTTTTATTCATTCAGTCTCTCTGTGAAAGACTCCATTCTCTGAATTAACAATTTTATCGTTCAAGTCTCTCATACAGGGACTGTGAGAGATCCATAAAAACACCTAGGCAATAACTGAGAGACTGTGAAAGACTGTGAGAGACGTTCTCAAAGACGCTAAAAGACTCTGAGAGACTGAAAATTTTTGTCTAGGGCTCCTCTTCAGTTGGAACTGAGATCATTAAATCACTTAGAATTTTAAAAACTAATGCCCCATTTGCTTCATAAATATTTGACACAATACTTGTTATTCTGAATTTGCTAGAGATTATAAATATGGTTTTAATTTCGGTCAATCATCGATTGAACCGAAGCTATCTAAAAAAGCAAGTTGATATAATCTCAAGGTTGCTGCTAACGGTAGATTTCAAAATATGTATTTGACATGAGCCTTACAAAGTGCTAAGAACTAATAAGTTCGAAATCGCGATCCACGTGTGACAATATCGATAAATTACTAACTAAAAACTTAATGTTCTTTATTAATTTGTTTTATGTGTCTTTACTGCCCATATTTTGGAAATTTATTTATGAAACGAAGATAAGGAGATATTTTTAATGAAATGAAATTCGGCAATTTTATTGATGTTGTCAAAAACAAATTAATAGTTTGTACGTATATGGTCGTCAAGTCATTTACGGTTTTTGTTTCTGTCTGTCTGTCTGCACATCAGCCTATCCGTGCGTCTGTCTGAGGTGGCACGAAGGAAAAAGATTGATGACCCAAAAGTCAAGTCAAAAGTGCAAAAACCGAAAATATTTTTGACGCTTCGCTCCCTTAGTGAATTGCTAAAGTCAAGTAGTTGCTTTCAAAATTGTTATTTTCCAAACTTTCGAAAACGTATGTATTATTTAAAAAAAAAATTTTAAAAGTAGCCTTCAGTCAGTGTTTTCAGGAAAACTAGTTAGATCGCTTAGTCACTGCAGAAAGAACAGTCTTCTTCAGCAACTTCTAAAAAGACAATTCACAAAATTGGAAAAAACCATGGTGATAGGTTTTATTAATGTGAAAATTAATTTTCAATTTTCCATCCACTACAAACTACCTACCCAGGTTAATGAGGGAAAATTTCTTTGCTGTTGTCACACCCCCGCCGGGAATCGAACATCAACAAAAATTTTCCCTCATCAACCTGAGGTAGTTTGTAGTGGACGGAAAATTGAAAATGAATTTTCACATTAATGTTTCATATTAACCACTATTAATAATTAAAAATGTCATAGAGATAGGTTATGGTAGGTAATTTCAATTGAAAGCATTTTGAGTATACTGAGGTCAGTAATTATTGGGTAGTTTAAGTAAATGATGATTAATATACATATTATGTAATAGTCGTCAAAATTTTCAAATCTAACGAGAGAGTATTAGCTATAAATTCAACATACATAATGGAAATTTGTGTAACGAAAGCAACTTTTTTGAAGAATTCATTTCAGAAAAGTACATCTGTAAAATGAACATAAATAAAATGTTAAAAAATAAATAAGCATATTAAAAAACGTTTTGTTGTAAAATTTCGTTGAAAAAAACCTTGAAAGCGCTTTTCTATATTTCAGCGAATTACTTTGGAAATACGAAAATAACATCAAGATAAGACAGTTACCGAACTATGACTAGAATCTAAAGAAACGTGGGGTCGATTTGATATTAATTGCCCCTATTAATTTAGATCAGTTTCTCTATTGTTCCTTGATTTCAAATTTGATACAAATAAGTTTCGATTTTAACTGATTTTCTGGTTATTGTCCTTTAGTAGTAGTAGTAGTAGCAGTTGTTCATGTTAGAAGAATGTTTGTTTGATTTTCAATTTTTAACATAAAAACGTATTTCGAAACAAATTTACATTTTTATTTCTTTTTTTTTAATTTAGAGTTTTTGCTCGTAGTGATCGTAATAGAATGGTAGTCTATTGAAAAAAAAAAATCAAATAAAGAGTCTGTTAAATGTTAAAGGTAAAACTAATTCAATAAAAATTCAAAATAATGCAAAATAAACCGACTACAGCAACGAATACTAAATAACGTATCTGATTTTACATTACATTTCTATGATGAGGGATGAAAACGGATATTTTAAAAATATACTTTGGGTACCTGTTGGTATCGGCTTACAGACTACGAATTATTTAAATACTATTGACAATAATAGACGTTTTATTTTTAAGTTCTAGAAGTATTCTATAATGCAAAACATATTTTTGCTTTGTATAAAAATAACTTTGCGTCTGTTATTATGCCGTTTAAGTGTTAAAATGCGTAGTAAACAAGGAAAGATCGCGGCATCCACCATTAACCTCGTTCAAGTGCCAGATTGTTCAGGAATCAAAATTTATTTGGCAAGAGTACTCGTGCGAATCACGGTGCGAAAGGTCAGAAAATCTGTTTTTAGACACGTTTGTATGCGCTAACGAAGCATCATCATTCGAAGCATCAAGTTCATAAAATCGAAGGTTGTTTCAGTTTTAACAGTCAAAACGAATTTGCATCTATTGTAGCGCCTTATACGTAATATTATTGTTTTTATTTTAGTGTTATATGCAATTATGTAAAACATGACTTGAATACTAAAATACGTATTTGACAACAAATTTAATTATTTTTCGGCCTAATGTCCATAACATGTATGTCTACATATTAGGAAAACTATATACTTGTACTATTAATATTAATTTCTTCTCCAATCGATCATCATCAAAAGGTCGTCAATCCTAGGACTGGTTAAACACGCAAACGATACTATTAAAATAAAAAAATAACAATAAAATTAGTAGGGCTATAGGGCAGTGGTCCAAGTGAACTATTATGTCCAGACGCTACTGCGGCTGACATCCTCAGTGGTAGTGATGCGTTGACAACGTGAACGTAGATTATATCTCGAAGTCTCGACAGCGACCCTAGTTCACTTAGACCACGGCCCGAATCTTCATTCTACTATGGATTCCGGCCGTAAAAGCCTTTGTTCTTATAAAAATAAAATTATTTGGGTAGCAGCTATTTATTAATTGTAAATTTCCGACGTTTTGTTCACAGCAAATATTCCTCAGGACTAAAGACAATTGGAATACATATTTATGTGTAATTCTTACTTAACAATATATACTTACAATTTTACTAGTCAAATTACTTCTAATTTCAATCTTCTCCAATCTAAAACATTCTTTTTTTTTTACAAAATAACACTATTTGATCTTACGAACTATTTACGCAATATGTAATCATCATTATTATCTATATTATGAAATATCACAGTTAAATTTATTTGTTTAAACAACATTCTATTTTTACCATGTTTTTGGCAAACCACGATAAGTTTAAAAACACAATAAAATTAAAATAGTAAAATTTTAGGCTTAATGAAACAGGCACTTTAAAATTAATTACTTAAAACGTGCTTAGAGAAAAGTCTGTTCACTCTACACTTAAATTTGTGCATTCCGATTGTCTTTAGCCCTGAAGAAATTTAAAACCTGTGAACGAAACGTCGGACATTTTCAATTAATAAATAGCTGTTACCCAAAAAGTTCGATTCCAAAACCTGTGAGCGAAACGTCCAAAATTTTCAAATTATAAATAGCTGTTACCCAAAAAGTTCGACTCCAAAACCTGTGAGCGAAGGTCGGACATTTTCAATTAATAAATAGCTGTTACCCAAAAAGTTCGATTCCAAAACCTGTGAGCGAAAGGTCGAAAATTTTCAATTAATAAATAGCTGTTACCCAAAAAGTTCGATTCCAAAACCTGTGAGCGAAGGTCGGACATTTTCAATTAATAAATAGCTGTTACCCAAAAAGTTCTCCAAAACCTGTGAGCGAAAGGTCGAAAATTTTCAATTAATAAATAGCTGTTACCCAAAAAGTTCGATTCCAAAACCTGTGAAGGAAACGTCGGACATTTTCAATTAATTAATAGTTGTTATCCAAATAGCTCAAGTCCAAAACCTGTGAGCGAAGCGTCGGAAATTTTCAATTAATAAATAGCTGTTACCCAAATAGTTCACGACCAAAATATTTTTATATTTACTATTATCGTTTATAAAGAATTTTAAGGTACCATCTCACAATCAGCTAATGGTTTCTTTATCCGATTGTCTACAGCTATTTCTTTAAAACGCATATCTTAGCGAGCGGCATGGCCTAGAAGTTTAGACCATTGCTTAGCATTCAGGACACTGGTTCGATTCCGGGTCCGTCTGCCTTGGTCCAAGTTTTTCTGTGGTTTCCTTGTATCACTTTGGCAAATGCTGGGGCAGTAATATTCTACGGATAATCTTTCATTCTATTCTGTCTTTATTTCGTCCGTCTCATCTTTCTCACCCGAACCACCACCCACCCATTCCCACGATTCCTGAAAGCAGGCTGAAGAGGGCCTTTCGCCCTACCTTCCGGCATAGTCCGGAGGGACTGCCCGTCCACCAGCATTACTGGCTGGTGGGAATGAAACACCCAAAAGATTTGTTCTACGGATATCTTGTAAAATGAACTCAAAGGTGTCTTTACCCCGCGGTATATCGTTTTAAAAAATATATCGCTATAACCGTTAGGGTATTCGTTCAAATAATTGTAAACATGTTGACATCAATCTAATTAGAAATAGGAATCGTGCATCCTACGAATTAGCTGCTATTTAGTTTTCTTATAATGGTGCGAAACTATTAAACAAACACAATTTTTACATACGTATCCGTTTACACACATTTTGTATCATCAAATTGTGTCAGCGCTATATCTACCTATAAACTTTTTGACAGGACATTATTGAATTAGTTTGTGTTAGCAAACAAATTGTTAAACAGTTATGAATAAAAAAGCAAATATTGTCAAATAATAACAGTAATTGATAATAAGCCTGTCTGTTGTCTACCGGTAAACATTAAATAATAATGACTACATAAGTAATCGTAAAATTAAAAGTTGAATAATAGGTTTTGCGGTATTGTACATATGTCACAGGCGTCTAACTATTCTCGTTCGCACATAAATTATTTTTTTTACAGTTTTGTATATTTTTATTTATCATAATTGTTTTTAACACCTTAATACTTTATGGAATATATAAGCAATAAAAAAGCTGATAATTTATGAAGTCGCAATAGAAGTAGCCCAGTATTCTTACCCTATTTACAGACTTTTCTGGAAAAGTAGTTGGATTTTCTTTTTATTTCGTTACATATATGCTAAGTGTATTATTCAGAAATGAAAAAAAAAAATGAAACATCCAAGTACTACGTCTGCGGCATACAATGCGTATAAATTGGTATCCCAAAATTGACATAATGTTCAACATGATCGATCAAATTCAGCATAAATTCATGCGAGTTATATCTGTTCGTATTGGCAAACCGATACTTGTCTTTGATTATAATTATAATGCCATTATGAGCCAAATGAGCAAGATCCCTCTAAATCAACCCATGCATATAATGACCTTTCATTTCTGTATAAATTACACAATAAATTAATAAATGAGTCAGAACTAACTAATAAATTTAACTTAAGAATCCCATCTGTTCAGCATTCCCTTTATCCGTTTGACCACTAGATTCAATGAATTAAGGACAGATTTTAACGAATGGGTGAAAAATCGTCATGTATCCCCGAGATAAGAATGTTCAGTCTCTCAGAGTCTCTAACAGATAGACTCGAGTCTCCGTCTCTCATCGAGTCTCTCTTGTACCGCTGAGAGAGACTGTCGAGAGACTGTTAAAAAAAACTGTTTAGCGTCTATGAACGAGAGACTCGAGTCGCTCATAAAGAGATCCTCATTTCGTATCCAGTCTGTGAACGAGAGACTCGAATCTCTGAACGAGAGACTCGTATCTCTCAATAAGTGATGTTTCGATAGACATGGTTAAAATTTTCAACATATTTCAGAGATCCCAGTCTTTCTACGAGAGACTCTAGTCTCTCAATTTTTCAGTTTTATTCATTCAGTCTTTCTTTGAGAGACTCGAATCTCTGAATAAACAATTTTATCGTTCGAGTCTCTCATTGCAATCTTCTCTTTTTACTTTCCTTTTTTTAATGCAGGTATTTTTGTTAACATTAAGTACGTATTTATGCACTATGTCCTTTTTCACTTCTGATATAACATACAACACCAAATTTTAACTGTACAATGACTAGATGTAGTTATGAAATTCCGAAAAAAATTACAATCCTGATATTTTATGAATTTTATATTGGTTTGTTTCTCACTGACATAAATTTTTTTTAAAGTAATTGCTATTTAGAAATGATTAGTATTTTAGTTAAGACGTACCTGTTTGTTCTCAGTAAATATGAAGTAAAGAAAAAATTACAAACATTGTTTGTTTCTATTAAAACATCTAATGGGAAACAATGCAAACTAGACAGTTAAGTACACCTAAATAAGTAAATTGTTCAAATGTTTAACTGTAAATTATATGAAACTAAACTGTACTCGTTTATAGACACTATTGTTTTTTGTATTGTACCTACACATCGAGATAATAATTGTTTGACGAACAAATACCTAAATTGCTGAAAATTTTTTATGAAAAATTTCTACAAAAAAGTCAACGTTAATATTTTGATACCAATTGCAGTGGATTCTCTGAATAGATAATTTTAGTTCTAGAAAGAATTCTGAATCAGTATCTTAATTCAGTAGTTCCTTTTAATTCGTTTAACTCACGTTCCTGTGCGAATGCGTAATCCAGAATATAAATATTTTTATTATGTGATCTCATTACTTTTTATTACCTATATCTACGTCAAATAAATTTAAAACAATTACTCTCATTTCTAAAAATAGCAACTAATAAAGAATTACATTAAAAATTGATAAATGGGATGGTCATGAAAATTTTCTAAAAGTATTTCAGTTCTCTGGAATGATTTAGGTTAGGTTAGGTTAGGCTATGAATCAAAAATTTCGCTCGGATTGTAGAATAAGCTGTTAAATGATATATGAAAAAACGATCCAAAGTAATGGAATTTCTGAATGCACATCAAGATGGAATTTTAAAATAGTAAGCTTCATATTAGCTTCATATTTGGTGCAAACTGACCTTAAAATTCTAATTATGATAAGGTTGAATTACATGCTAGTTGTATACAATTAAATAAAACAGAATGGTTTTAATAATTAACGAATTGCAATAGGAATTGTTAAATCGATTGTTGGTATTAATTGTACACGTCGATTAATCTGTGATACTGACCTGGCGTTCAAAAAATAAAGGTATAACTAATGTCTTTAGACTGTCATCGTGAAAAAAAAAATAGCTAAATGATTTACAGAACGCTTTACGAAAATGTGAGCCCTGATCGCTTTCTATATTTTAAGCAACTTTATTTTTTCAATTTAGCAGCAAGACGATACATAATTTCAATATTTTAAAATCACCTTTCCAAAACAAAACGAATCATTAGTATAATTCAGGCAGAAATTTTTGTTTTTATCTGTATTGCAATTCTAATGAAACAATTGGAGTAAATAAGCGATTCTGAAAGTAAACCGTTTCAGATTTGAGGAAGTCAAATGTATTTGTTCACGTCACATCGCGACGCGCCGCATCTTCGTTAACTGACGCCATACCAATTATATAATATATGTTTACTCGTAGAAATCACGTTGTACAAAAAAAAATACCTAACTGCAAGTGTGACATTTACTTGTATGCTACTGCAATATCGTTTTGTTCGATACTATTTTAAATAAATAAAACATTACAACCTAAGGTTCCATAAAAAAGTTCAGAAACCTAAAACTCTTTCCGACACCCAAGGTGCCATCCTGACTGTCTGAGGATGGCACAAGACTTATTAGGTTATTGAAACGTTATAATATGTGAAATCCAGGGTTACCTTTAGTGTTTTATTTACAACTGGCTTTATTCGCAAATTCGTCCACATGAAAATAGTTCCATCAAACTCGTCTCAGCCGTTTCGAAGATTAGCCCATACAAACTCATAAACAGTATAAAAATTACTATTGACAACCTATTCGTGTATATCTAGGTAATGTTTCATTGAAACGGGTTAGGCCGTTTTGAAGATTAGCCCGTACACACAAACAAAAAGTTTTTTAAAAGTTACGTGAAGATGTTAATAACATACAAAACCTCATATAACCTTAAAAAAAGCACAGTTATTTCTATATTTACCTATATGTACAGAACATAGACAGTATGGAATGTATAGAATGAAGGGACGCATACAAATAGTTCAGTCCCACGGAATCCCTTTTGATTGTTTTGTAATAACATTTAAGAAAATAATATAAACTTTTGTTGAGTAAATACTATACAAAGAGACCTGTTAACTGTGACTACTATTAAATCACAAATCTTTCGCAATATACCTTCGAAATGTGGTGTTATAGGCGAATGATGATAACGTGGGTAGAGAAGGTTAGAAATGAAGAGGTATTAGAAAGAATGGGAGAACAGAGGACTCTATAGAAGTCAATAAAAAATAGGCGAGATAGGTTGGTAGGACACCTTCTCAGGCATGAAGGTCTAGTCAGAAATATATTAGAGGCAAAAACAGGAGTTAGGAGGGGTAGAGATAGACCTAGGTTAGATTACTGTTCGCAGATAGTTAAGAATATGGGATGTTCTAGTTTTAGAGAAATGCAAAGTTTAGCTCAGAATAGGAAAGAGTGGAGGTACGTCTCCAACTAGTCTTAGGACTGACGACCTTATGATGATGATGATACCTACACAAATTAATTATGAATGAAAATCATCACTACCCTAAACAAAATTGAAGAAGTACCTTAAGCTACAGAACTGTAATATCTTGAGCAGTTCAATCCTTTAATTTTTTCCTTAAAAAATAATAGTTCAAGCAAATTGGCTGAACAACAAACTAACTTTTATTTAAAACCCAACTAGACGCGCACAGTACTATCCATTGAAGGTATTTATACCAAAATTTGGTTATTTGATGATAGTTGTAATAATGAAATGCTTATTGGTGGTTTCACTCTATTTTAAACAAAATGTTACATTTCTGTTAAATATTGTCTTTGAGATTTTACTCGCACGAAAACACGACTATTATATTTCGGTTTTTGTGGTAGATCCTATTGAAAAGAATTAAATCAATAAATAAACTTTTCAGTTTATTTCATGCCACTACTTATTATCACCGTAAAATTATTGCTTTCCGATAGAGGATTATCATTGTAATTAAATAGTTAAATACCAGACATAAAATTTATAGTCAATTCAAAATAAGCTTTTATTGTTAAGGACTGTCTTATATTTACTAAAAAATGACCATTTTTAATTTATAATGCATGGTTAACGATAAGAATAACTGTATGAAGTTTTTTTTGCTAATCAAGTGCTGTTACATAGTAGGTCATCACTACTATAATAAAGCTAGATTTCCACCAGAGAAATATTAAGGACCTTGCTTGGTGTTTCATTTTGCTACAGTGAGTAGCAAATTTAGCTCAGCATACATACGTAAACTTCTTGTATTTACTCAAGCTTCTACCCTAGACAAAAATTTTCAGTCTCTCAGAGTCTTTCAGCGTCTTTGAGAGCGTCTCTCACAGCTTTTCACAGACTCTCAGTTATTGCCTAGGTGTTTTTATGGAACTCTCACAGTCTCCGTATAAGAGAGTCGAACGATAAAATTGTTAATTCAGAGATTCGAGTCTCTCACAGAAAGACTGAATGAATAAAACTGAAAAATTGAGAGACTCGAGTCTCTCGTTCAGAAACTGGATACGAAATAAGGATCTCTCTATCAGCGACTCGAGTCTCTCGTTCAGATACGCTAAACAGTTTTTTTGGCAGTCTCTCGACAGTCTCTCTCAGCGACACCAAAGACTCGATGAGAGACGGAGACTCGAGTCTCGCTTTCAGAGACTCTGAGAGACTGAACATTTTTAACTCGGGAGTATTATCAATAGTCGCATACACCAGTGTTTCTTAACGTGTGGTCCGCGGACTCCTGAGGATCCGCAAGTATTACGAGGGTCCGCCGCTGTCTCACCCATGGACCATTTAAGTTAGGGATACTAGCTACGAAGAGCGGTATATACTTAAAATATACAGATGACTTCTATCATCGTCAAAGATACTTTTAATCATCGATTGCAAACATATGCATTTAGTTGGTCATTTAATCACATGATATTGTCATGTGAATATCACACTCTCCCTCCTTGCGGAATTGGTGGAAACATATCTTTACGATTAGATGGAAAAACTGTAAACATTAGATGAATGCAAACATCATATGATTCAGATTAACCTAAAGGAGATCAACTAAACTGGTTAATTAACATAAGAAATATGCATCTAACTTGCACTAAATTAGCACAATAGGTGGACAATTATGATCTCATTTACGACATTCTGTTTACGTTTTATCATTTTATGTGCTTAAAATATATTTCTTACAATTACAAATGATCATTGCGAAATATTAGATGATGGGTTTTTCCAGCGACGAAGAGAATTATGAATTCAAAAAAGTCCTGTTTAATAATAAAAATACCATTCTCAGTATGCATTAATATGGCTTCATTCTGTAGTGCTTTTATGCCACAATATATATATTTTTAGATATTTATAGATTTTACTTAATACTTAAATCCAAATTGTATTGTTACATTTGGGAAATTCCGAGGAAAATTCATTTTATTCGAAAATATTCCTTTGATTGTTATAATTATATTATAATTCGAGTTTGTTTTAATATACATGTATTCTGGCGCTATAATGAAAAATCTGGACTGAATATTCCTCCGTCAAGTTAAAACAATCGAAGACAAGACACTAAATTAAATTATTCGAATAGCAAGTTTTCATTACATAACAAACTTTAATTACTTATTAGTTGTTTACTTTCTTTTGACGTTATTAATATTAATTACTATTTGCCTAAATAATTTCTGAATAATATAATCTGTTGTAAATTTTTGCACTCAACTGTCAACGGCAACTGCCAACTAAAATCGGAAAAATTAAATGAATATGTAAATAAAAAGATTACATCTATCGCGTGTACATAAGTAGAGGTAGTTCTAAATCTCATGAACCTTTAGCTTGGCTTACATGGAGATAAAACTCCTTCTTTATCATTGATTTGTACATTTCAAACTCATGAAAGCATTGACCATCACTGTTGTTGAGCGAGGCACATTGCGAACAGCCGACTAAGTGTTTTTGTAGTGTATAACAGAGCCGGGCAAACTCGGTTCTTTTGACTCCCGTGTGCTCCTCAGATATAGCCAAGAAGCTCCTTATTGCTCCTGCGAGTGCGAGTGAGATGATTCTTTACTTTTCTTATCCCTTCTATTTCGTAGGTGAGTCCCCTCTTCCATAGCCGAATCCAATAGTATTGCGAACGTAGTCTGGCATGCTACCCCTGAGCTGCGGGACGATCATTAGAAAATTTTCGTAGGTATTACTTAAGTTGCGGGAGAGGCTTCGCTCGTCTAGGGAATGAAGGGGCTTGATATGGGAGTGGAAGGGAGAAGAAAAAGAGAAACCAATATGGGTCATTACTGCTTACTCTCTCGTACTGATTGAAGGGTATGGAGTGATCCAAACTAACTTCAGGCAGCGGCTCCTACGTTTGCCCGGCTCTGGCTGTACAATATGAATACACTAAGGTTCGTCTCTTGCATACGTGAAGGGTCATGAGATTTTGAACTACCTATACACACTGTTTTGGTTTTATACTTTAAAATATTCTAGTATCCCCGAAAGGTTCATTTTATGAGTATAAAAACTTACGTATAAAAAAAACGTGCTGTAGTAACTCACGATTAGTAACTGCAGTAAATAGTGATTCATCATTTATTGTATTTACGATTAGACATAAACCTCGTTTTACAATAATCGTTTTCTAAGTACTTGCAATGTCCCCGTCTAGAATATTTAAAAACAACGACTTTGCCATTTGTCACATGACAATCTAATCACTCATTTTCAGAAAAAAAGTATGTGTTTATCTGCACGCTGCATAGTAAGTTTTTGTGACCAATGGATTAATTCATACATATGTATGTATACAGTTCAAACAGAACCTACTTTTTATTTATTCATTAAATCAGCCCATGAATCGACGTTCACGTAGAGCAGATATACACACCTACTCTTACTTAAAAGTCCTTAATTAAAAACAATTATTTGTTAATAATGTCGATGTTGTTGCATACAAATTACAATCGTTTCATTTAAGTTAACTATTTAATGTGTATTATCCAACTGTGTTGAAACACAGTTGTAATAGAAGGTCGACGGAGAGCGAAGGGCCTTTCAGTATTTAAATTGAACATTAAAAAAATTATAGTAAAATGTTCATCATTATTTAAAGTTAATGCGTAAATAAAAAGTAATATTAAATCGAAATATGAACAGAAGTGGATCTTATATGTGTCGTTTCAATATACAGACGCATGTATATTTGTGTTTAATGCCTTTGTAAGAAATAAGTAAATGACCTATTTCCTAATTACAGTGAAAAGATGGTTACGGATATCTCTTTTGCTGGCTTAAATGACGTCTCTCTGTATTTATACGAAGGCTAGTCGGCGTGTTTAATGGCTTCTGGAAAAGGTGATACACCGATCGTCCTTAACGCTATTTTATTTTCTTGTAATTGATTATTATGAATTGTGGAAGGATTTAGGAAATATCAGCTTATGTAAAGAAGATGCTATAAATTAAAGAATTTCCCGCGAAAGGGAAATATGTCGTTGTTATTTCACTTGATTCAATGTTACCACATGTTGAGAAATATGACATAAGTCAGTTAATAATATCAATGACATTTAAAGCATGGATATATTTTCATTCAAAAATACCTTTTCTTCCTTCTTCACTAATTAGGCATATTACCTACATTCTATTATGTAATATTATCGTAGGTATGTATTTGGGCACTGGCAGTTTGTCTATACGAGCTGCAGAACTTAAAGCATTAAAAAGTATTCATCTAAATCAAATGAAAATATAAACTGAAATTATTGAAAACTTTGTCTATTGTTTACCTGATAAACAAAATGAATCCATAGCATGAACTTAGCGTCATCTTGTCCTTACTAGTATGATTTTATGTGTGTAAGTAAGTTACCTAGTTTCTAGTTTACATCAATTAAAACGTCCCTGAAAACTCAGGTCTGTTAAAATAAATAAATATACATGAAAATAGGAGACGAAAAATTAAAAGAAGTAGCTGATTTTCGATATCGAGGAAGCCAGATAATTTAGGATGACAGGAGCAGTAGAGATGTAAAACAAAAGATAGCGCAGGGTCTGATTCCCTTTAACAAACAGAAGTCACTTCTATGCTCGCGATCGGTTAATCTAGAAATTGGAAAGAGATAATAACGGTGTGTTTGGAGCAAAAGAAAAGGGTAGAAGCGTTCGAAGTGAGGTATTACAGGCGAGTGATGGGGTTTCCGTAGATAAAAAAGGTTAGAAATACAGAAGTTAATAGGTTGATAGGACAGCTCAGGTAGTAATAGCTAGTTAAAGATCTATTAAAAGCAGAAATAGAAGTTAAGAGGAGTAGTGGTAGAACTAGATTAGATAGCTCAGGATGTGAAGGAAAGGAAGTGCGTGTCCAACCAGTCTGAGGACTGACGACCGTATGACGATGATGTCATGAAGTATGTATACAAAAAAATCAAATAAAGTTCAGTACTATGGTATGAAATCTAAGTATGTTTAGTTAATGAAGAAAGAGATAAACGAAAGATTTTATTTTCGTGTTACTTACAAATTGTTTTTTATTTTTTTCATATTACCATGTAAATTGGGATAATGTAGCTGGATAATTAGTTCATAAAATAACAAAGCCAACCACATCATAAAAAGTAACCTAGTTTATAATTAAGTAGCGGAATTTATTTTTAATTATAAGAAAAAAAGGATAAATTGCCAAGTTTTCGTCTTATTACCTGCTTTATTAAAATTTTACGTAAATAGCAACCACAACAAACATCCTTCTAGAAAGTCACTTAGGAAAATTAATTGAAAACCTATTTTTATATTAATCAGCAAAGTCCTTTAAAGTAAAATCTATACCCACCTGATACAAAATAAAAATTGTTGTACTTGACATGTGGCATTATTAAAGGGAAAGGTAACAGAACTGATTCTCTAGATGAGTAGCCGTATTGAAACTGAAACTCAGCGTTTTTTTTTTCATACAAATAGGTTTTTTTTACCCACAAAATTGTGGTAGTTTGCTACGTTTGCCATTAGAAGTTGTGCATGTTTATTTTGGATTTGCTCAATTTAGTATTTTTAATCTTTTCAACGGATAATGCTTAGTTCCCTCCCATATACCTGTTTTTAATTAGGGTTAAAATTTTCGGTATGTCGAATTCCCTCCTAATTATACATCAATTGCCTCCCATTGGCGGCAGATGACCTTGAGTGCTAATTGCCACTATAAAGTCATAAAGAGTTGTTTAAATAATTCACCCTCACATCACATATTAATCTTAATAATATTCATATATTATAGACACCACATAATCCTCATATTTATCAATTTGCTAATGTTTTACTAGATTTTCAATGTGAAATTACGAAGTGTATCATCTAATTTTAAAAAATTGTTAACAAAACAAACTAAAACTAATAAGGTTTTTCTAGACGATTGCATCAAAAAGCTAGACGCACACGAATTTCAAAACATTGAATTTTTTTAAGGTAGTGGGAAACCATTTTAAAATTAAATAAATAAACATTTCATAACTGATATGTGTCTTCTTTCTGAAATTATTTTATCTTTAATATATTGAAGTACTGAAGTGCACTATAAATTTGCTGATAATTTTCGATAAATAAAATAGGTAAGTAGTCGTTAACTTAATTATCGGAGCTGATATGAACGGGAGGGAACTCGGCTAGTACCCGGGAGGGAATTCGACTATCTATATTTTAACCAAAACTACCTGCGGGAGGGAATTCGACATTACCGTTTTCAACAACTTTATTTCAATAGATTCCAGACAAGAAAACTGTGTTTTTAGGAAATGTCATTGTGTGAAAATGCCGAAACATTTCAATGAGGTTACATCTTAATGACGTTATGATCACATGCATCAGCTTTAGTCTTCTCAAGTATTTATGAGTAGGTATTCGAAATAAAAAGAATTTTTGAAATTTTTCTGTTTGTACGCACTAATCCTCTGAAAGGCTAACTCCACGGAAGTAAAAAGGAGGTCATCAGCAATGGTCTAGGTTACTCTGTTCCTTTATTAGTTATAACTTATAACAATTGTATTTACGCAGTCAAAATCGTAGGTTGTTATGAATGCTTTTAGAATTATACTAGTGTTATAATTAATGATTAAGTGTGCACATGCATATATCATCGTATCGTCTTAGTGGTTAACGTTCGGAATTATTTAATGACAATTTTAAACGTCAGGAATGCAAGCATAATCACATGTATGACCATATACGGCACGCAAAAACCGAATTAAAACAGTGAGATTCGTTTCCACAGGAATTTTTACTTACTACGGTTTCATTATGTTGTCTCGAGGGTCAAGGAATGAAAACCGGTCAGATATAAATAGCAGCAAGGGACCAGAAAAAACTCTCACGCAAAACTAAGTATAGAAGTAGATCGACTCAATAATTAGTTTGAAGAAATAAAATACACACCTGCATTGAATTACAATCAACGATCCCCATTAGATTTAACTGTAAAGCGACGTTTCGATTAAATTGAAAAATCTCACTGACACCAAGTATGCAAACAGTTAAAGAATTTCAACTGCTAATTTTTAAAATTTTGGAAGGTATATTAATTTAGTTTTATAACAGAGCTTACTAATAAATGTATTGGCTACTTCTAAAGATACAAAGAAAAAGGGACTTCCATTAATATTATGTGCATATTTAATGAAAAATATATTTAGAAAAACGTCCACTAGATTAAAAAGTTGACTGCCGATTTTATCCTCCTAAATCAGATCAATTTCAACAAAACAATTTACAAAAAGATGAGCGATACATAAAAGACTTAAATTCGACGTCACTGGAACGTCAGTATTAAAAGTTGCATCATCATCATTATTAGTCCTTTAATACCGGTTGAACAAGCACCTTCAGTCTTTCCTATCCTGAGCTAATCTTTGACTTTCCCAATAAATCCCGCCTATTTCTTTTTTACTTCCATTGCGCCCTTTATATCCTCGTCATTCGCCTGTAACATCACATTTTAAACTTATTCCTTTCCGCCGTGCCCACTGTCCACATTTCACAACCGTACAAAGATGTGCTTCAGACATTACTACACTTTTAACAATCTTTTTTGAATTTCTAAATTAACCGTTGACGGGCATAGAAGTGGCTTCATTTTGTTAAATGCGTCTCAATCCTTAACTATCCTTTGTTTTATATCTCTACTGATCTTTCCATCCTGAATTATCTCACTTCCCAGATACCGAATGTTTAGTGCTATTAGTTATATCTTAATTTTACAATTATGTTAATTCAAAAACATTTCCGTTTAGTTTAGATCTAGTGTAATTGTATAGTTTCATTACATTTCAAATTTCCTTGTTGCTTTGTTCAGTTCAACTTTATAAAATTTCTTAAAATGTTTAGGTCATAAATATCTTTCTTTTATTGTATGGCTTTATGATATTTTGTTAATATTCTCTTTGTCACAAACAAAATGTACGTGAGGAATTCAAATAGTTCCTGGTAGTATAAATGAGGTTTTTCTGATTGTCACTGATACTTGACTCATTGTTAACTCTTTCTTACTTAATCTCATAAATTTTCTGTATCTGGTTGCACTGGACACCCTCTTGTCTATGACGACATTCAGGAAATTCCAACATTTGTCCGCCACCATGAAATGTTTCAAATAGACTACACCCCCTTTGCTAGTTGTTGTATAGTTTTAATTAAGTGAATTTAAAATTGTCAGTTAGTATCTAATTAAAATCATCAAACTAAATTTAGTAGTTTTATTTGAAAACATTATAGTAGAACGGAAGTTCAATTTCCGTGCAGTCTTCGGATAATTTTTATCTCACGACTGCACACCGAAGATCAGTGGTCTCCTCTAATTTTTTGTGTCCTAACTTTTACTTTTATTTATTTTCATCTAAAACTGTTTTGTTACTACCGCTTTAATTTTATTTAAGTCCGTCATTAACTCCTTGTTGCTGGTTGCTAATACTGCAAATCTAAGCATACTAATCTTTTGACTCTGTATATCCATCCTCAAAGTTATATATATATATATAAATAGATTAATAGGTAGCCCAAATTTTGTTAAAAATTGTTAAAGGTTCAAACTTCCCTACACTGTTTTGTAAAGTTAGACAAACTTCTCTTAATCTTGAGATTTTCATAATTCCAATTTCAATAGTTGCAGAGTAGGCAGAAAGGAACATATGCAATAGGTAGTATCATTTGCAAAAACATAAAAAAATCTTTTGAATTCATTTTCTGGACCATTAATATAATGTACCACATGACCTATAAATTGTTTTTTGTTCCTTTACTTTTCCATATCATTGTGTCATTTTTTCATTTTGATGGCTTTACAATAAAAGGACTTGTACTGCCGGCGTTAGAACTAGAACTGTTCTAGGGTCATGTTTGAATGCGTCATCGAATAATAAACTAAAAAATATCAGTCGCTTTTTGTAAAAAGAAAAAGAACGCGGTAATTATGGCACGTTGAAAACAAAAGACTCAAAGAAGGTAAGGATTTCAGATGTATTTTTTGAGGACTAACTCGAATCTGGTTCCAAAATTGCCCTAAAATATTGTAATTTCAAGCTATCCTTATATCAAATCCAAAGTAATCAAATCAGTAACATTTGGATTTTAAAGTTAAAATAATAATTCAAATCTTGATATGCTGGGGGTTATTGTGAACCGCGATTATAAAATGATACCTTGAAAATGACTCTGTTGGTTGTTTTGATGTATTGGGGCAATTCTGAGACGACCATAATTTTTTTTTCTTTCCAATGCCTGGTTTCATTAATATATTTTTTGAAAAAGTAAAGGTATGATACCCATATATAAATAAGTATTACTTTTTATTGCAATTTGCAAGTATTCAGTGACGAAACAGTAAATTACTGTACATAAATAAGTAAAGCTACATATTCCTTATTTCAATACCTAGATACAATAATTTTTCATTCTTCCCCAATAATAATTACAATCAATTTTTATCGTCTTAACCTCTCAAAAGTAGAAGCATTCGCTGCTACTGTTCACCAGAAGCTCACCAGGTATCTCGTCGTACCATCAAGTTGACAAGACGTTTACCGAAGAGGAAGAGAGAAATAAAAGAAGAAAACCAAAGGCCGATGGGAAAGCCGCGCAAAAGAATCCAAACTGCATCATTATGATGTCACAAGGATCTTGTATCGCGAACCGGTCAGCTATAAATAGAACCAAGAAGTTTGAAGAAGAAACGGCGTGCGTGATAAAGGATCGCTAACCTGTCTACATGCGTCAGCACATGTTGTGTGTACCAACAACAGTAGTATTACAGTAGCATCACTCGCTACACATATATACGTGTAGTAAAGTAATGCAGATTATATTTATAGTGTTTACACACATACACGCACACAATGATATACACACACGAACGCATTTATAAACACGAGACATAAACCCGACCTGATATTGAAATTTGTTACGTTACACTTGAACGTGTTGTAGCAATTGTAATGCAGGTCAGTTAATTTATTCGCTGTGTATGACACATGACTGGATTGCCACTTACTTATTAAATAAGAAGATGTAAACATTGCAAACTTTGAGCTGTATCTATCTGTACGGAGCAGAAACAATTATTAAACAACAACAAAAGTACGTTACAGCAAGGATTAGTCATCATCATCGCCATCATAAGATCGTCAGATACCTACGACTGGTTGGACACGCACATCCACTTTTTCCTATTTGAAGTTAATATTCGCATTTTCCTAAAACTAGAATATCCCACATCCTTAACTACCTGTGAACAGTAATCTAATCTAGGTCTCTTTTAGCTCCTCTTTCCTGGTTCCAATATGTCCATAGCATCCTCTGTTCTCCTACTCTTTCTAATACCTCCTCATTTCTAATGTTCTCTCTCCACGGTTACCTCATTGGTGATGAGCAAAAAGTAAGACCAAGATACCAAAACTCTCCCAGTCTTATTCGTCTTGGTCTTGCTTATTCGGTCTTGATATTAGTCTTATTAAAATGCAT
The DNA here is from genome assembly GCF_000699045.2 of Agrilus planipennis. Lineage (NCBI taxonomy): Eukaryota > Metazoa > Arthropoda > Insecta > Coleoptera > Buprestidae > Agrilus > Agrilus planipennis. Next base: position 394,626 of record NW_020439039.1, on the reverse strand, counting down.
CTATTCTTGGTCTTGCTGATTAAGTCTCGGTTTTGGTCTTCCGTGTTGTCTTGGTCGCGCTCATTTAATTTGATACTTTAATAATTCAAAGCATAAATTTTTTTATTTACCGACACAATAATTGTTTTAAAGCTGAAATTTTCTGTCATACATGGGAGCTTGTTATGACTTTTAAAGAAAATAATGTCGATAGTTGTGAGAGTTATTAAAATTCGAGAACCTACTCTTCGTCCAACGCATAAATTGATCATTTAGCGAAAAAAATAGTACAATATACTTGAGAGTCTTGGTACTGTAATTTCGCAGCTATACAAAATAAATCCTAACGGCTTAATCCCCTGCAGCGAATTTCGAGAAATACCAATAGCAACCATGTCGCTTACTTTCTCAATATATTATTGTAGGAACCAAAGTTTATTTGACTTCACCAGAATAGTTGGTTTGTAAACGCCCTTATAGGTAGGTGCCTATGTATCCACTACTAACAACCTGTTAAAGAAAGATAATTTCGAAATTTTGCTAAGGGTAACCTTTTCAATGGTTTTAATTAACAAGCTTCGTAGGAGAAGAAAATCAATTTGATGCAACTTTCTTTTCTGAGATGGACCATCCACGATTAATGCAGAAATGAATTGAGGGAATGTCGATGTACCTATAGTGTTTAAACGGGACGTGTTTTCCAATCATATAGGCTAGATTTTCCACCCGCCGGGGAGGCGTCAAAGTTGACCAATAATGATTTTTTTCTTCAATATTAAACATACATATATAAGTTGATTCTGACTAATTCGAGCATGCTTAATTAGAATATCGCATTTATATTGATGTAATTTTAAAATTTCTCACTCGAAAATATGATTTTTTTCTTTCAATGACAACTTTTTTAGTTTAAGTAGGTACTATTCTATTAATTCTTTCATATTCTTATTAAACATCTCAAAGTCTGTAGGAGTCATCTTCTCAAACATCAAACTCGGCCAGCAATTAGCTATATAATAACCGTATTAATTTTTGCCAATTTTGACGCCCCCTGTGGAGACACTCTATTCATTTTTGCAAAAAATCTCGCCCATCTTGAAGAACTTTGCATTAAATGTACATATTTTTTTTAAAGCAGACATATATGTGAAATGAAAGTAAAGAAAATATTTCTACCTACTATAATTAACGTGTCCTTTTTGAATCTTTATTCATGTTAAATTCGTCCTATTTTTACACTAAGTACAACTTCTTAGAACTACTCTCCTAATTGTTTTAGTTAGCCGATTGTTTTTTACTCATAATGACTACTATCTACGTCATGTTACGCAATTTTAATTACAAAATTATAGTTAGCGAACTTTACAATATGATGCCTTTTTTATGCAGTTTTGTGCATATATATGTACATTAGTTATGTGAATACTCTGTATGTGTTGCTATGACGATTTCTGACCAAAGGTCAGAATTATTTCAGACAAAAACTTGGCTGCTTCATTATTTTGTGTGGTTTGATGGTAAACCAAAAAACTAACGATTAGTCGTGAACGAACTCAGTGTCAAGTTTGAACGGACTAAAAGCCAAAATAAATACCCATACTTGAATCTATTTGCTATAAATATATGTATCTATTTTTTTTCCGGTTAAAACAACATTTGTTATTAGCACGTTTAATGGACTCAAAGGTACCTACTTTACGAGTACAGTTGGTTCCACTTTAAGCGCGAGCTATTTTTATCGTACGTATTCTAACATTGAGCGGAAGGTTTTAGGCATTATTATCGGTCACAGTGTTATCAAAATGTTACTTAAATGTAATTTTTCGAGAATGATCTACCTCGGCCTGCTCTGACTTCCGAGCTATCTAATTTGTTTTGAACATCGGACGATAAAACAAAACGTATGACCTTCATCCTTAATTAATTTTCCGCACTTCAAGCTTTTCTAGAACAATTCTTTCTTTTTCTTTCTTCAGTGATGAAATTCGAAATTTGAAAAAAGGGTTATTAACAAATAAGATAATAATGGGTAGCTATGTAATAGTTAACAATTTTGTAGGCATTAAACTGCTTTCTTACTACGTTTTCGTCAGTACTTTTTTGTTGTGTCGAAAGTCCACTTCTACATTGTTTAGTTTACAATCAAAGTTTGTTACTTTTGTTTCACAATATGTGCTTAATATGCATAAAAATCAGCAAGTTAGACTGCTTTTACACATGGCTGAATTTGCAATACATAATCCACTGTATATAAAAGTTACAATTCACATGCGTTTGGGAAAATAGAGAAAGTAATATATATAGACAGAACAAATAAATTCATAAGTAAAAGAAATTGTAAACGGTCGTTTAAAATATAACATCTACTACATAACAAATGTACAAGTTTTTTTACCTTTCTTGTTTGCAAACGTTGCTGCTATAATGTTTTCCGGCCGTCAAGGAAAAATCATCGTTTACAAACGGAAAACTCGATAGAAACGAAGGCGCTCGTTGGTTGGATAGAATACGTGAGCGTGTGTTTTTATAATTTATACTAATGTACAAAGAACAAAGAGACAAAATCGTCGTGACCGAACACTATCGCACTCGAGGAAACACTGGCCACGGCTAGTTGTACACGTAAATAGCATCTCTAGCTGGTTATTATTAATTGCACTTCGCCAATTATCTGTCGAAGCTCTGCCGGTGGCTATACACGTTTATTTAATTATAATCGAAAACGTACCTACACAGGCCTTAGACGGTAGATAGTAGCAATAGTAGAAGAAATACGTACGTAGGTAGCTGTTATTTAACTTCATCGCCAAACATCTATCGACGAGTTTTCTGAACGTGATATGAAGAAACTCAGAATCTTGAGAAATACGGTCGAGGATATGACCACTACAGCTAGTTTCTACAACAAACTTTTCAAGAACATCTTTAATGATTCTGTCACGTAACATAACTGAACGTTAATATAAAAAACATATGCACGTACAGTGAAAATCGGTTATAACGAACTCTTGACGAGACGAATCCTTAAATTAATTAGGTGTATATATTATTATATATATTAGTTATAGATACATGTTCACGAGTTCACAAAAGACTCGTCATTTAGAATCTTTATTTTTTTGTAAAAGAGTATAACAATAAAATAATGTAGAAAATCTGCCCATGTCTTGGTAATATTCGAGTATTATGAAAAGTCCAGGAATTGCCAGGTAAAGGCGGACCTCTACCTGCGTTGGGTATCAATTCGATTACAGTTGATTTAGTATGAGTATATCAGCATATTCCGTAGGTCAGGATGTCAGACTGCATATTCGTATGTGTGCAGCCCTCGCATCCTTATCAATTAAAGACGTTTCGGAAGGATAGTTACACATATATAACAGAAACAATGTCGATAAAAATTAACAAAATTTCTAGAGGAAAAAGAAAGATAAAGGTGTAGATCTTTAATATACTTAAAAATGTAAGGATGAGTTACAGAAATAGAAGAGTGATATTTAGATTGTAAAAAGAGTAACAGGCAGTTATACAGCTGGAGCTGCAACGTAGAGACGTAAGAAGGGATTCAAACAAGAATACACACTGATACTGTTACCTTTTAATCTATACATCGAAAACGCCATCAACATCATTAAAGACAGTACAACTGCAGGGGTAGATACAAAGGGACAAATGATTAGTAGGCTTAGATTTGCACATGATTTAGCAGTATTAGCATCTAGCAAGGAGGAGTTAGAGATAGCTTTAAATAAAATGGAAGCGATATTGACAAAACAGTGTGGTATGAAAATAAATAAAAGTAAAACAAAAATACTGGTATGCAAAGGAAGAAAAAGTAGGGAAAGAGCAAATGTAAATGTAAAGATATTAGACGAAAAATTAGAAGAAGTGGCTGATATTAGGTATCTAGGAAGTCAGATAAGTCAGGATGGAAGTAGGGATATAATGCAGAGGATAGCGCAGGGTGGAGTCGCCTTCAATAAAAAGAAGTCACTTTTATGTTCACCAACGATTAATTTAGAAATTAGATTAGATTACTGTTCGCAAATAGTTTGGGTTGTGGGAGGTTCTAGTTTTAGGGATATACGAAGATTAGTTCAGGATAGGAACGTGTGGATGTCCAACCAGTCTTAGGAGTGATTATCTTATGATGATGATGAGGTTTAGAAAACAGCAAAAAAAGATTTTGCTCAGCGCAACGCAAATAAGAACAGTATAGGTACCTACAAGGATGAAGAAGACTCCATAACCGAGATCCTCAGTCCCTTCCTTAGATCATGGTGTATCATGATTTATCTTATGAAGGAATCTGTTCGATTCTCGTAATATTAATATGTAATAATAAATGTCTAAAGCAATTATATCTAAAAAATGCTAGATAGGTACTTAAAACAGACTTAAATGAACTACAGATACCGTGGTGAATTTACCAATTTGCTGTCTTTGCCTCAGCACGCCGTAGACATTTCCAACAGAAAACTGAACAATTTACTTATCGCCCTTAAACAGCCTTTACCAAAAAAGTAGCTATAGGTGGCTGGTGAACGCAATATGTAGAATTTGTTACTAATTTTGAGTTCATTAATATTTTTTTGAAAAATGGTACTTTGACTCTTTCATACTGAATGTGGATGATTGAAGATTATTAATCAATAAGGGCAAGATAATTCTGTAGAATAAAACAATAAATCCTTTAATTATACATAAAGCGTTTAGATATCTACTTAAACACATTTTAACATCCAAGGCGTCGTCCTTAGCTAAAAGTTTATCTCATAACGCTTTTATGTGGAATTTGAGGTTTAATGTTTCTTTAATTCAGCTCCACAAAAATCAATTTAATTTTCTTGCTATTCTTTAGTAGTTTCGCACCTTCAAAAACGTCAATGGCGATTGAACGATTAAATTTTATGTTTTTGGAAATCCTTCTTTAATCTTTGAGTAATCATTTTTCACATCACATAATTCCTTTGAAGTAATTTGCATAATTGTAAACTGGTTTTCGAATAGGTATTTATAGGTAATCCTTACGTGTATATTTTTAAAATTTAAATTTTACAGCTTTGTAACGTCGTACTTTAAACTCATTGCCTTTTTTTGTTGTTACGTTAGAGTGACTTACAAAATTAAATTTTCTAGAAACTATAGAAAAAAAACACATCATTTCGAGTATCACGGAGTATTGTTTTGCACTTTTGAACTTTGACCCGAAAATTAAAGAAAAACTGATGATCATTCGTAACAAGATTCAATTAAATTCTGTCAGTGACTTACACGACTAAGTAAAAAAGTCTCTGTATTATACTGAAATCGTAATAAAATGATGTAATAGCAAAACGATGAAGATGAAACTTTAAAAAAAACTATATGAACCTGTATGTATCGTCAGCTACTTGTGGCTAAATTATATTTACATTAGGTTTCTAGAAAACAATATCTGCCATGTAATGGCCTTGCAATCATTAAGGACGGTCATTGTAATTTGTATGTTTAACGTGGAAATCAACACTTATGTTGGAGTAAGTTCATCATTGTGGTTGAGACTTCAGTCGTGTATGTTTTAAAGTAGTATTGATCTCACTCAAAGGTTATCATTTTTCGCAATAAACCTACTAAATGATTATTACTGATGTGGATACATTTTACGTCAGAGATATTAAGCATTTATCATAGAAAACTTGATATATAGAGCATAAATAAATTAATTATGAATTATGTAATGAGACATTTGCAAAGGTAATTCCTCTTTTGAACGGAAGAACGCACTAAATACCCTGTTGACTAGGAGTCACGATGAATCAAGAGGACTGGAAACTTTGGTGATGATGTAGAACTGTCCCAATCTTCCCGAGATAAAAATGTTCAATCTCTCAGAGTCTCTGAAAGCGAGACTCGAGTCTCCGTCTCTCATCGAGTCTCTCTGGTGTCGCTGAGAGAGAATGTCGAGAGACTGCCAAAAAACTGTTTAGCGACTCTGAACGAGAGACTCGAATCTCTCAACGAGAGACTGGAATCTCTCAACGAGAGACTGGAATCTCTCAATAAGTGGTGTCTCGACAGACATGGTTAAAATTTTCTAAGTTCAACATATTTCAGAGATCCCAGTCGTTTTACGAGAGACTCGAGTCTCTCAATTTTTCAGTTTTATTCATTCAGTCTCTTTGTGAGAGTCTCGAATCTCTGAATTAACAATTTTATCGTTCGAGTTTCTCATACAGAGACTGTGAGAGATTCATAAAAACACCTAGGCAATAACTGAGATACTCTGAAAGACTGTTAGAGACGCTGAAAGACTCTGAGAGACTGAGAGAGACTGAAAATTTTTGTCTAGGGTTAGTATTGGTCTTAGTCTTGCTTATTCGTTTTTTGGTCTTAGTCTCGCTCAAATACTTCTAATCCTGATCTCTTGGTCTTGCAGATATAGTATAGGTCTTGGTGTTGGTCTTGCTAATATTGACTCGGTTTTGTTCTTTGTCTTAGTCTGGCTCATTTAATCTAATACTTTTTTAAATAATTCTTCTAAGCACAAATTGTCGATAGTGTTGATAGTCTTGGTCTTGTTCATTTAGTCTTGGCTTTAGTCTTGGTTTTGTTCGTTCGGTCTTGGTCCTGGTATGATAAAGACCAAGACTGTAACACTAAGACCAATTTTACTCATCACCAGTAGACCTTCACTGGAGAATTCCTGAAATTGCGCAGCTGTAGAAACATGAGTTTGACTTGATTGCATCGGATAAAAATTCTGTCATGTAATTTACCAATCAAACTATAGCAAAAAATGTGAGGACATGTACGTTGGTCCAGTTACTTTCTAGAAATTTTCAAATGGTATTATCGTTTGTTTCCAAGATTGAGTCGCAATGTTGTAGGTACGGTAAATTACTTTTTAATTAAAAAAACAATACTATATTTGCTACTGAATAGCGGCTGTGAAATTTATATCAAAAAATAGCAATTAGTTGCGCTTCTGGAACACTCATTTCTATCCTACATAATTCTAAAAAATAATTGACATCGTTCTAAATCGATTGTTCTCTTATCTTTGATCTAATATCAATGTCACCGATGCACTGCCTATATAATTTGATATTAGCTCTTTGCAAAATTAAATTTTGTGAAAAATAGGAACATGTTCGTCAAACTTTATGAATTATTTACTGAATCAATATTATAATCTTTTAAGGCCAAAGAGAATGAAAATTCTTAATAATATTTTCTATTGTTGTTTAAGTCAAGTTTGCAATCATTTTTCCCCCCACTCTGAAAAGATTTTTAAAATTTTATTTTCTATTTACTATCAAGGATTTTTATTTCAATGTAGGTTAAAAATTTCACTCAGTTTTCCTTAAAATCGATTACTGGCAATATGAAGGCATGTAGCGGCCTCTTAAATGAATCTAGGCAACCAGCATTTTAATCGCAACAGTTTTCAACGAACTGTTGGAGAAACATTCCATTTAACATAAGCCTTTGTTTAGATAGCTGCAATTAAGTTTAAATTTACTGAAAGAAGATGGCTTAAGAGGTTTACTTTTAAGGTACATAGCAAATATAGCAATGGTTTTATTTCCTGTTTTTCCTATTATTTTTTACAGCTTCAGCACAATCTTGATCTCAACGAGATTTTTAAAATCGAAAAATATTCAAAACTGGAAAATCTCACAGCAAACATTAATAAAACACTCCAAAGGAAATATATTCAACCTAGAACAGTTAACAGAACATTTGCATTTCACTTTAATGGTAGAACCTTTTGATCTTAGAAACTAATCTATAATTTAATTTGATTAATTAAAAAAAAGTACCTGATGTTTCGAAGATTTTTTAATTGTAATTCACAACAACTATAATTGTTTCACTATAATGTGGCTACATCAGACGGTTATTAATTTAACAAAATTCGTCTAATCTTGCGTTGAAAATTTATCAAAGACAAATGGTTTACTTCGTCATTCGTTTCTAATTTTTATAAGAAATTCGTTATTGCGCGTCTATTTTGTAT
>NW_020439039.1:331267-384982 GCF_000699045.2 Agrilus planipennis | reverse complement strand
TCTCAGAGTCTTTCAGCGTCTCTGAGAGCATCTTTCACAGTCTCTCACAGTCTATCAGTTATTGCCTAGGTGTTTTTATGGATCTGTCACAGTCTCTGTATGAGAGACTCGAACGATAAAATTGTTAATTCAGAGATTCGAGTCTCTCACAGAGAGACTGAATGAATAAAACTGAAAAATTGAGAGACTCTAGTCTCTCGTAGAAAGACTGGGATCTCTGAAATATGTTAAACTTAATTTTAACCATGTCTATCGAGACACCACTTATTGAGAGATTCGAGTCTCACGTTCAGAGATTCGAGTCTCTCGTTCAGAGACTGCATACAAAATGAGGATCTCTCTATGAGCGACTCGAGTCTCTCGTTCAGAGATTTGAGTCTCTCGTTCAGAGACTGGATACGAAATGAGGATCTCTCTATGAGCGACTCGAGTCTCTCGTTAAGAGACGCTAAACAGTTTTTTTGACAGTCTCTCTCAGCGACACCAGAGAGACGAGATGAGAGACGGTCACTCGAGTCTCGCTTTCAGAGACTGAGGGACTGAACATTTTTATCTGGAGTAAGCTTCTTTTTGAATATTTTATGGCCAATTTTTCTCTTTTCTTTTCTTCTTTTAGTAGATAACAATAACGTACTCTCTATCAATGTCTCGAATGGAAACACTCCTTTTCTTCAATATTCTTTGAGATTTCCTTCTCTTATTCCCGACCTATGCCTTTTTCTTTACTCCTAATACTTTCTTCCTCAATTTTTTTATGTATCCATTTACTCCATTTTTTTGGCTGAACTGTAAACAATAATGAAATGTAATATGTTCTCATTTACTGCTAACTAAACTTTCATTCGGATTGTCAAATATTTAGTACACAAAAGATAATATAAAACTGGTTGATTCATCTTAATGTCACACTTTAAAGTGGACGGTATGTACGTCTGAATTTTTTTTTCTAACTACAATATTAGACAGATAAAAAAAGGCCTCATAATATAATGCCTGGTGAATTAGATTAATTGCAAACGCTTAGTTAATTTTATTGATCCTTGCCCGACACTAAATTCATTGAAAATATTCAGTTTGAATTTTGATTTTACCTTTTATCAAAAAATAAAAGATAATATTGCAAATCACATAAAAAGCTCTTCTGCAGTGAACCGTTTTTAATCACGTTATAGGTACGTTCCGCATTAACTTTTATATTCTCGCGAATGTATTGAATATGGCCAGGTTGCTCCCATTATTGCATGGTAATCGATTAATTGTCAAACAGTGTTCACATATATTCAAACGGGTTAATATTTAATTTATTTGTACATCTTCCATTAGTTAACAGCGATTTGTTAATGGAAGTAGATGAGGAAGTTCCGGCGAAGCAAAAATTCAATTGTGGAGGATGCTCTGCTATTTTTTTACGTCGACCTTTCTAAACGAAAATTTTTGCAACTAAACGATGGTAATATTTCAAATAAAAAGCGTTAAAAAAATCAATTAAATTAATGGAAGAAGTAGAAATATTTCAGATTTCATCACCATTAGAAATTAAAATAAAATTCTGATTTGTTATTATCAAGTATGTTTATCATAGAGCAGTAATGTTGACTGTAACAGTTCCAAATAGAACTTACTGTTAGTTTTACTTATGTTACAATATCTACTAAACATTAAACAAACAGAGTAGACAATATAGCGTGGTAATATGTATACTTATAGGTGAGAAAACGCTATTAAATCAAAAATTTAAACAATCGCTATCCTCAACCTCGTCGTTTCGATAAAATTTCGTTAAGCCTCTGATTCTATAAAAATGCGGAAGCAGAACTTCTGCATTTGCGAAAGCAGAAGGAGAGATTTCATGCAACACTACTGTACATCCGTTCTAACAGTACGGAGCCGCCAGAGGACAAGTCTGACGTGTTCATTTTTATCACTTTGCTTAACAACCTTCATGACAATGCTTTCAACATAAAATGTGGTAGGTAGTTGCAAACGATTCGGTAATAAATGTTAACAAACAGGTCGATAAAGTTGTACTTAAACTATTTTATAAGGAATTACATTAAAGAAAACAAAACTGTTGAAAAGTTTTTCGATATTTTTTACTAAGGGACGGAAATGAATACTGTAGCTACCATTCGAAGGGTAGATGCTCACAAAATGGAAAACATATGTGTATGTTGCCGTTAAGGCGGTCAAAATTTAATTAAAATTAATGAAGTGTTACATCCACTGGGCCGGGGATGTATAAATTTACTTATTTAGAAATAGTTGGTTTCAGTGGTAAAATGTTTGTCTGTCTCGCTGGTTGCCACGGTTCGGTTACCGGCCGATGCAACACTTTTTTCCTGTGGGCAAAATAATTTTGTCTAATAAGATGAACTACACGCGATTTCTAGTAATAATGATAATAACAGCATAAGTGTAATAGAATGATGTATGTTGGACATATAATCATGTGTTTTTTGTAATAATTCGTTGCAGAAATCCAATTATTATACCAACATTGTATTGTAAGTTACGTCGAAAATCAATTAATAATTGGTAACTAAGGTACCAACTTCCGTAGCGTGCTAAATAAGCTATTGACAGAGCTTCCAGTTTTATTACATAATCTGCATAGTAAATAATAATGTAATCATTGTTAATTTCTAGAATTCACCGGTAAATCAGCAATTTACACATATTAAAATTGCATCAATCGTGCTGCAAGGCTTATGACATGTAATGGAAATAATTGTAGGTAGGTTTTAGTGTTGTATTTACACTTTATTTAACGTTCTCAAACGATTAGATAAAGGTAAAAGCTCAGAAATAATTCATCGTATATTTATAAACATTGGCGAAACGGGACCTAATTTTTATTATGGCGCTATCGATAAGATTAAAGGTTATTTAAATTATAAAAGAAAACATTTCTATAGGAAAGTAAAAAAATAGTATTATGTATCTATTTAAATTATTTGCGACATTAATCAAATGCTTATTTATTAACATCAAGTAGAAAATGACTTTTGTGATGATCCTATGGGATGTTTCGGTAAATTATCGACCAAACAGAAGATGTTCCGTACAAGCAAGCATGTTAATATAATAACAAGTTACGGCAGTGCATCGCCAGATGGCGATATACTACCGTTTCTCATTGTTATGTTAACACGTGTACATGGGGCACCTTCGGTTTGGCCGATAATTTATCGACGCTTCCTACAACGTACTGAAGAGATCTAATAAACATAAATGTGAAAAATGGGGTCATGTTCGAGAATTGGCTTCGCCGATAGAAAAACTGGTACTAAGATCCATACAAGATGTAATCGAATTACATTTCACTGTACTGAATTTATAGCTTGGCTATTTTTAATTTTTTATCAATTATTTTTAACATGACTAATATAAAAATGGTGAAGTTAAAAATTGATATATATATATTCTGATTTAAACTTTTGCGCCGCCTCTGGAAAAAAATATGTTGAATTATAACCTTAGAAGTATTTTCAATTTTGATTCGCAAACTTCAGTTTTATTTCTTACGAAGTTCAAACGACTGAATAATTCTGTTCGCTCCTAACGTCTCGATGTTAATTAAAGTTGGCGTTTATACTTGCCAATGGGTAGGTGGGTAAATTCATGATAACGACAATTTCTCGAATGAAGGCCATTTTCTATCCATTTCCAAGTCTCTTATTCCAATAGATGGTATGAGTTTACTTCAGTAAAGTATCTGAAAGCACTTTCACAATTTAATACTTGTGGGATTTAAAATCACTTTAAAATAACCGCCAGGAGAGACGGGGACGGAGACGGATTTACGTGCTTTTAAAAATTCAAAGTTTCGTTCTTATTACGTGCCCCCGAAAGCAGTGTGCGACAAGCGGAGTGAAATCTCAGATTAAATCGATCTTGTAAAAAGTTAATTAGAATTACGTTTTTAAATACTTCGTCTAGTACCATCAGCCGCAATTCAATCCGACATAAACAGGCTTGAAAATAAACAGCTTTTTCAATCAACTTAGTTAGTAAATGATTAGTAGATACGTCAAGCTATTCTTTTCAATAAATATTGCAAACAGTTTCCAAGTCCTTCGACTTTACAAATAAACTGAGTAATTATGGTGTTTAGTGTAAACAGTTTACTACCTATCTTAACTTTATACAGTCACGTACCCTCTTTTTTTTCTATTATAATAGTATAAAAAATAATACAAAGGTAGTATCTTATACAAGATAATTTGTAAAATTTATTTCTGTATTACTAGATTTTAGATTTTTTTTATGGAGATTCGTTTACCGAACAGATTAAATTTATTTTTACTATCAGAAAAAAAGCTACCAGAAANCTCTGCTTTATATCCCTACTACTCCTTCCATCCTCACTTATCTGACTTCCTAGGTATCTAAAATCAGCCACTTCTTCTAATTTTTCGTCTCCTATCTTTATATTCGCTCTTTCCCTACTTTTTCTTCCCTTGCATATCAGTATTTTAGTTTTACTTTTATTTATTTTCATACAGTATTATTTAAACATATTAAAAAGTTTTACGCTTATTATTAATAAAGATTGAAACTAAATATTTTTTTGTTTCAAAGTTGAAATCAAGGCATATTCGCTGCCAAAAGTCAGTTAAAAAATTTCCATATTATCAGTTATTTCTTATTTTATTCAAAGTTTTTGGTCAAATTCCAAATTTTCTCTCAAACCGTGTACTTTCTTTTAGTATAGATAGTATTTATTTACCTCATGATATGCTGCAAAACCTAATTAATCACGAATTTCTAATTTTATGTACTCTTATCTCAGATTGTACCTCCCAAACATCCTTAATCGGATAGTCAAATAACCTGAAACGTATGTTGCGCATAATACAAACCTGGTTATAACTTACGTTCACCTTACTTAACTTCCATTAAAACGATGTAACTTACAATTGTGCTTTCTATGTTACATGTGAGTTCAACGAGTTTTGGATGTTAATTTCCTTTATTACTATTTGGATTGGTTTGGATATATATTGATGACGAAACATAATTTCTCAATAATTTTATGTTAGTAAATGATTGTTATACGTCGATTAGCCTGTACCTACGCGTAAACTCACTGTAAGTTACGCATCACAACACGGAAAAACAAAATACTTTCTGAGAATTTTCTGAAGAATACCATTCTTATAACATTTTCGGAATATCCCACAGTAATTTAATATTATAATGCGATAAAAGTTTCATCAGCGAGCAATAACCACAATTTAATTAGCTGTTTCTAAATTACTTTATTTGTGATATTGAAAAAGCATCAACGCAAAAGTATCGAGACTTAATGAGTTGCACACTTATTTAAATTATTTGCGACATTAATCAAATGCTTACTTATTAACATCAAGTAGGAAATGACTTTTGTGATAATCCTGTGGGATGTTTCGGTAAATTATCGACCAAACCGAAGAAGCTCCGTACAAGCATGTTAATATAATAACGAGTTACGGCAGTGCATCGCCAGATGGCGATATTATACTGTTTCTCATTGTTATGTTAACATGCATACATGGGGTACCTTCGGTTTGGAAATAATTTATTGACGCTTCCTACAACGTACTGAAGAGATCTAATAAACATAAATGTGAAAAATGGGGTCATGTTCGAGAGTTGGCTTCGTCGAATGACATTGTTCCATTGAAGTATTTTACGTATCACAACACGGAAAAACCAAATACTTTCTGAGAATTTTCTGAAGAATACCATTCTTATAACATTTTCGGAATATCTCATAGTCATTTAATATTATAATGCGATAAAAGTTTCATCAGCGAGCAATAACCACAATTTAATTAGCTGTTTCTAAATTACTTTATTTGTGATGATGAAAAAGCATCAACGTAAAAGTATCGAGACTTAATGAGTTGCACACAAAAACAACCCTAGGAGCATCTGCATTATTGAAACCAGGGAATGCGCGAGTAAATTAACAAACTTATTATAAACTGGAACGTTTTTGCTTCGTCCTTCTTCGTAATTTCGGAAAGTTTATAACTATCTGTTCTACGTAGTTGCTACTGCTTGATATTGGAAGGAAAATGGTAACCAATAGGAGCCAATCAATAAGAAATTTCGATAGTTAATGTCTTTAAACAAGGCAAATTTATTTTACGATTCATGATAGCAGTATATTTCTTTCGTACTTCTTTGGGCACGTAATCACAAAGTAATAAAAATGGGATTGACTTTACTATCACAATAAAAAATATGAAAACCTCCATTCAGCTGCCTAAGAAGATTAAGTTCATCTAATAATAAAAAAATTGAAAGCGTAGTCAGTTGCGGCCAGTGTTGGAATGGAGTGAGTGTTCTGCAAATGTTTACTCACTTATTTTTTGTAAGTTATTAATTCAATCCCACGATCCACCGTAGAGGCAAACTTGTCTATAATCTTCTCGTTGAAGTTATCAAATTTTGATATAAGTAAATAAATTTGGGAATGCAAAGCTTTGATCGGAAAATAAAAAACCATTTGTGGCCTTGTATTATGAAATGGGCGAAGAGAGAAGCGGTGAAGTACTTACTTAATATAAAGGATATCGTAACTAGAGATGTGCAAATTTTTTTTTTAAAAGTATTTAAATAGAAAATGTAAATACTTTTTTGATTTTTTATTTCAAATGTAAAATACAAAATAGATTTCCCTTTGGTATTTTAAATGCTAAATGTAAAATACGTATTTTTAAAATACTTTTTTTCAATAGATACAGGTCTGACCAAGGAAGCTGGTGAGCGCTCGCGCAGGTACTTGCCCATTTATGACCTATTTGGGTAAGACTTGGAACCCATACACAAATAAGCTTTCAGTAGGCGTAAATTATAGTATTAATACAGATAGGACAGTAGCGTACTAGAAAATAATGTAAAAACATGACTTATCAAAAAGAAAAAATTAACCTATTGCTTTTGTTTTATAGTTAGTTTTCACATTCACTGTCATCATGGGAATCTCTATCACTGTCACCAACATCAACAATTAGTTCTTCTGTTTGTATGTCCATTACTTGCTCACTAATCCCTATTTTTAAATATTTAATATACGCCCCTGATAGGAATACTGAAGAATGAGGGCTGCAATCTTTATACCTAAAACTGCCTGCTTTTACCACCGCGCATCCACGCCATTTTAAAATTTCCGCTAGCTTCCAGCGTCAGTCCTGTACTTTCTTATAGTACCTATTTAATTTTTTACATTTCAATTTTCAAGTATAAAATATTTTTTAAGAAAACCTTGCAGGCATTTGTTCATTTTTTAAATATTGAAGTTTTTCTAGACTAGTAGTGGTGCTTGCACTATATAACCAGCTGGGAATAATAAGCATGATTCATATTTTTCTGTCTGAAGTGATTGCGTTATAGTTTTTCTATCTTTTTGTTATAGTTTCTTCAGTTCAGCAATAAATAATTTTTCTATATGCTTCCTTATTCGGCTTTCCCACCCGTTTTAATTAGAAAAAAGACACTGATGCCAAAATAGTTTGTTTAACGTGAAAGATCAAACAGTCAAAATACGATTGCAAATAATTTTATTTATCTAAAATTAACATCAGTCATTTTATATCAAAATATTTACAACCCCATTTTGTTTCTGATCTTTTGCATATTGTAATAAGAGAAAGAAATGGAATCCATAGTTTCTTTAGTTTTGGATTCATCTAATAAGTGAAGTTTTTCGAATCCTTTTCTAAGGATTTTGATTATAGGCATTTACGACGTTGAACCCGGAAAACAATATCGATTCAATATTCTAGATTATCCATTTTCAAGGAGTTCAGAATTTTTTAGGCTGTCTTCAGTTAACTAATTTGAAGGCATTTATGAAATGTCTCTCTGTCCACTATGTAAGATTCTAATACTTTCAGTGGCCAATGTGAGCAACTTTCATTCATCATTTTATATGTTTGATCAGTGATACAAAACTTTTAAAGGCAAAAATGTATTTTGTATTTTACAAATAGAAAATACGTTTGGAAAAGTAATGTAAATAAAATACAAAATGCTTTTCTCAAAAAAGTATTTAAATGCAAGATAAAAAATAGGTATTTTTTATTTTGTATTTGCATTTTAAATACAACTATTTTAAATAAATCACATCTCTGATCGCGACACACCACCAAATATACGAAGAATTCATTTGATCTTCTGTACAGAACGGCCGGCAAAAACGCTTTTTTGCAGAAGCACATTTGCGTCGCGTCGACTGTGAGATAGATGCACTAACTTATTACGTCATATATAAATTATATATAAATATCTATTTCTTTTAGCAGTTCGTTCGCCTAAATATACGAGCCGCCCCTGGCTGTGGTAGTACCTACTCAGCTAATTAGCTAACTCAGAGAAAGTAATTTTAAGAATATGCATTTTGAATACTTATATTGAGTTATCCGATAGTTTTCTAAAGCACAATGTATTGTATTAGTCGTGAAAAAATCTTTAAATCAAAAATTTATGAAGGAGAAATAAAGGATTGCAAACAAACTCATATCTACCGTTGTAAAGTTGATATCATTGAACAGGGTATAATGAGTAGATACCTAAACCACAATTTGTAATATGCCCAAAAAAACATTTAATTATTATGGAATAATGCAATACAACAAAGTATTTTGTATATATTATGTGTAATATGATCTAATGACCAATGACATCATATTTTGTAAATCTAAGATGGTTTATTACTAACTTTTGTTGCTTATCAATTTTAATATCTCTTTACAATAGTAAGCAAATAAGACGTTTTGAGAAATATTTCAATTTCTAAGTATCTTAACAAACATTTTACCTTTCGTCAAATTTCGATTCTCTTGGAAAATTTACTTCCAATTTGGTATATCTACATTTTATTAAAAGTTTAAAGGGTCTTCAGTTATAAAAGTAGTTTTTCCATTTTATATGGATTTCTGACTTAGGCTAAATCCTCTAACGGACTGGAAATCCTTGTGCCATCTACATCGTTCCAAAATCCTTTCAATTTGGCTCGTCTAAGGTCTTCTACGATAACCTGAGCTTCTGAATTTAGGCCGGCGAATGCCAACGAGCGCGCCGGTTTTATCTTGCAATATCTGAAAATTAGTTGTCGTAAAACTAGGCAAGTGTTCAGGTAATTGGATTTCAAAGCAGTGGTTGACGAAGAAAGAGACGATTCGTCTACTTAATCGATTCCTGCATGGCATCTTCGCAGGCAGCCATTTCCCCGTCGAAATTATGTATCGTCTTCCGTTGGAAAGAGAAGAGGCGGCTTACATAATAATAATAATAATGCTTCCATTATATCCTAATACACTCATTATGCTTTGATGTAGATGCCTGCCAAACGCGTCTTTCATGAACAAGTAGGTAATAACTAAAGGATTTGTAAATCGATGCATTCTAACAATCTAGTTAAAGCTTCTTGACAAAAGTGATGGAGCCGTGATTTCTCATAGGAAGCAGGTCAAGGTGAAAAATGCAGAAAATTCGCATACGCATCTATACATTTTAATAAAGTAGAAGTTATTGTGTCTGTAGTATCGAAAAAACAAACTAGTTTTAAACTCACGCAGTTATTCGTGTGATATTAAGACACATACCAGTACTAAACGGATCAATTATTATCAATTCGACTGGACTGATTTCGATAGGAGTATTATCAATCATGAAGAGAGGGTTATCATGACTTAGACCGTTTTTGTTTTTCATCAATCTACTACGTTTCTTTGTTTTTTAATTTCCTTCTGGGTTTATATCAGTGGTGTTGTCGAGCCGGAACGCTGCGGAACGTCGTTCCGGTACTTCCTTTTTGAACAAGAACGCGTTCCGGAACTAAAGATGATTTCTGATAAAAAGAATTGCTGATTTTTTTTCTAATTTTTGACGAATTTTTATATGTATCTATTATTATAAACAAGGGTTTGAACCGAACCCGAACCGGAACAAAAACCGGAACGAACCGGCTCGTTTTTCCGAACCGTGAACAGGGCCGATTCTGGCGACGGGCGAAAATTGGGGGAAATCCCCGTCGTCGTCAAATTTGGGACATGAGACCGCACAGAGCGGCCGCCTACCCAGGATCGGCCCTGTCTATATAATTATATATAGGTACGCGTTCCGGTAAAAAAAAAATTAGCACAACACCACTGGTTTATATATTAATAAATAGATTGTTTCGTACGCCTTTTTTTTGTCCTAGATTTCCATTTCGAAGAAAGAATATTAGTGTTTCAAATTAATTTGTAACTGCATAAAAATTCATAAAAAGTGTCTATCGGTTGATGTTATACGCTAAATCTCTATTTGCTTATTAATAAAAAAACAAAATGTAAAATTAGTTTAATTTAGTTGTTAAATGATATATTTTGATTAGTTGAGGAAAAAGTATTGAAAATCAGGTACTAGGTGTTATTGTGTATGCTGACTTGATGTCAGATTTGCAAAATTCAAAATGGCGGATACGAAATGGCCCACCAAGAGGTAGAAAAAGTCCGAAAATAAAATGTAATTTCGGTTCGAATTGGGTAGTTATTATATATTGTCGTATTCTTCTCGAATTTTTCAATCATTTACGAATTTAAAAAGAAATTGATTTAATCAAATAACATTAATTTCGCACTATTGTTTATCAACTTAAACATGCCATAGTAGTCATCATGTATGCATGTGTAATCTTTAGTAAAATTATGAAGTGTGGTAAACTTAATTGATTAATTAAACCTTTGCAATTGTCCTTTTATCGATTTTTACTTTTTTTCTCTTTAATTGTTGTTGGATTAAAAAAAAACAACAAAAGCAGCTAACAGCTTTGTGCATTGCAAAAATTAATATGATAATGTAAATGTATCCACAAAATAAATCATTGGAACTTGAGTACACACCTTCGCTTTCAAATTGATTATCTATTCTTCATGTGTCGATATCACGATATTAATCGTTGATATTGACGATTGAAAACGTTTTGTTTTCGGAAAAGTACTAAGTTTAAAGGTCTGAATATCCTTTTTTTATTTTTTTGGTTAAATACGTATTTTAAATACTCCCTTTAAGTATGATATCCAAGTATTATTTTTTTTGTTTTTAATATATTGCTCATTTTATAATAATCGTTAATTCATGCAATGGTCCGCTTTCAAGCTACACATCTAATAATTAAAGTACATAAAATAGGATGCGAACATTTTTTTTCGGTAGATTTTTGGCTACGTTAGTTTAGCATACCCAGTAAGAATGTTGTTCGCCAAAGTCTACCCGGTTACAAATTTTTACTCCACTACTTAGTTTACAAATTATTTGCGATGTCTCCATTTCCTAATTTGTTTGCTATTGTGCGCGCAATTAAATACCCATTATCTTATCTGATGAACTGAACGTTCTAAATAAGTAAATTGTGCAGGTTTAATTGAGTACTGTATAATCCGGTGATCTAATTAAGTACGACATACAAGATGTTTAGCTCTTCCTCCTCCCACCACTTTGAAATTGGGGAATGCATAATGCACTTAATCTCTATTGAGGCGGATTAACTCTTACGTTAACTAGCGTGATTATCGGGATCTGTTGCTAGTTTGACAGTGTCATTGATGTGATAAGCTTGCTTTATATTATGTATATCTAGTTGACATATGTCGTTAAGGATAATACTGTAATTCATCATCTTTATTGCGAATGTTAAAATAATAGTTGAAAGCAGTGGCGTATTAACGTACCAAAAATGCTTAGAGGTTGTCCATAAATCATTTTAATTCATTAATTTTTGACTCTTATCCTCACCAGGTAACAGGATCGTAACACCTGACCTGACCTCACATCCCACCATTTCGTTATGTTACGCATTTACGGTTGCTAACATTAATGTTTTCGGGATAAGAAGTGATGAAAAAGCAAAAGCAATAATTAGTTCTGTATTACTATTTATTTAAATGAATGAAACTAAACAAGAATACTGATAGTGCACACACAAATCAGATAAGACAGAGCATAGGTATTTTATTGACCATAGATGTGAATATTCATCCATCCACACTCAGTGGATGCGTCCATGCTCTCAACAAGAAGGATAAAAGTGCAGGACACTGGAGAGAAATTCAGGGCAATCTATTTTTACTCATAGAATATTGGTTTTATTAATTGTTTGTAGTAATGTTCAGGACATTTTGCGTTTTGCAAAGGGTCTTAATTGGGCACAGGACAACAGTCGTCTTTCAAAATGTAAGACGGTTGACAACTTTATGTGCATCATTAGTATATTAAGCATGAATTTAGAAAAAAAAATTAATTAAATTAAATATACAATTAAAATGTCTAATTAACAGTAAAGTTTGGTGGCATATTGCTAAAAAACAATTCATTTATAGGATGATTGAATTATCCGACAATGCTACATACCGCTAACTTTCTGTATCTAAATTGTTACATCTTTGATGCTAGCATGGTAAAATTAGTAGACAAAAATATAAGCCAATAGGACAATTAGCTGTAAAGTAGCCGTCAAAACCAACAAAAAGCCGCGACCCGGGAAATCCGAAAACCAGTTTGCATGCCAACTTCATATACTGTTAGCATGCAAAAATTGTAAAATCATCGGGAAACCAATCTCATCATCAGCCACCAACTGCTGACGATGTAGACTACAAACCGGACTTTTGACTTTATCAGCTAATAATTTGCGAAATATTTAAAGTAAGTTTGAGCCCAATTGTTCCCTTAATACCATTTCACGCCTTATTTACTTAATTACAAAATTTTGTACACACATTGTCAAGGATGCAGCAAAGGACATAAAAAAATTAGTTTTACAACTTATTTCGAACAGTTACAGATGTGACCTTGAGGAAACTTGCGCTAATGAAATAAATACACACTAGGCACAAACGGTTTGAATTTTGTCACTGCGCATCCAGGTAAAGAGAAGCGACATATCTCTAACCATTTGTAATGAGTTGTGTGTGGTCGTCCAGCATATCAACTCGACTTCCCGACAAGATTAAATGAGTTTGATAATGTATATCTTTATTACTCATATCATACGCACATTGTTCGGAGTTAAACTGAAATGATTAAATCATTAAAAAAAGCATCAACGTGAGCGAAGCGACGAGTAAAACTGAGTATGTTTTAATTACGTAAGTATCAGTGGATAGGTACAAGTCAAGGTAATCTATTTTGTAATTTTCGTTACTATTGATGATTGCCTATGTTTAAAAAGTAGGTATGTCGGGTAGATCCATAAAAAATAAAAAAAAAAAATTGATTTGTGATTTCCGTGCATCATAGAAAGAATCTGATATTCGAAGATTGATGTTGAAAATTGCAAGAGGTGCAATAGCTGGATGTACCCAATACAAGAGCTCATTGACGTCGGATAGATTGATTAAAGTAAAGTTTCAAAATCTGCGCTTCCCTGTTGTTAACTGGAAGAAATTAATCATTCGCTTGAAAATTCGACAAGAGTGAAAAAATCTCGGCATCGAGACGTACGAAAACTGCTTAAATTTATCTTTGTCAAATTGCACGTTGACGACTAAATAATTCTACTGTAGGGTGGCCTTAAAAATTGCTAACTAACCGGCGACGCGACGAACTGCGTGATGTAAAGTAAGAGAACCATGAACTAACGATAAGGGAGTAAACGTGAGGAAATTTTTGATGGCGCTTCCGGGTAAAAAACAAAACTCTAAGAGAGAAAACTTAGTTTAAATGTAAATTCTGTAACTCGCTCCTTCTACATAGGGGAAAAAAAGTTTAAAAGGGATGGTAACTTTCGAATGTAATCATCCTTTCCTAACTCATTCTCTTCCGATGTTAAAAAAAAGGCTCATCCGTCTCCGCTTTCTCGTTATATTATAATTGGATTATTTAAATTCGGTTGGTTGTTATTTTATTTTTACTTTTTCATTTGAAGTGGCTTTATTAAGACCAGATAGTCCCAATTAAAATTTTGTTTACTTGACTCAGTTACGTGATGAACTAGTCATTTTTTAGATGCATTATGAATCTTAATGAATCACCGATTTGGTATTGTTACATACCTACTATCCAAAAATTCTTATTTACAAAGTTGGTGTATCATCATCATTAGGTCGTCAGTCCTAAGACTGGTTGGATACGCGCCTCCACTCTTTTCTATCCTGAGCTAATCTTCGCATTTCCCTAAAACTAGAGCAACCCACATCCTTGATTATTTACGAACAGTAATCTAATCTAGGTCTACCTCTACCCCTCCTAACTTCCGTTTCTGCCTCTAATATATGTCTGACTAGACCTTCATGCCTGAGGTGTCTTACCAACCTGTCTCGCCTATTTCTTATTGACTTCTGTAGAGTCCTCTGTTCTTTTATTCTTTCTAATACCTCTTCATTTCTAACCTTCTCTATCGAAGGTATCCTCATTATTCGCTTGCAACACCACATTTCAAACGCTTCTAACCTTTTCTTTTCTGCTGCGCACACTGTCCATGTTTCGCACCCGTACATAGAAGTGACTTCTTTTTATTGAAGTCGACTTGAACCTGCGTTATCCTTTGCTTAATATCCCTACTACTCCTTCCGTCCTGACTTATCTGACTTTCTAGATACCTAAAATTGACCACTTCTTCTAATTTTTCGTCTCCTATCTTCATATTCGCTCTTCCCTATTTTTTCTCTTGCATATCAGTATTTGGATACATTTAAATTATTTGTTTAAAACTGCAAGCTAATACAGACTTTCCTACTGGGATTGTAGTTCGATTAGCGACCGTTTAAATGGCGGATTATTATAATGTAGAGGAGTCAAATCCAAGATCACAAAAAAGCACATAATGCATGGCAATGAAGTCTCTTGCCGTCTTCACTCACCCTGTAATGGTCTCCTGCCATTTTTCACGTTCTCCTATTATATAAGAAGATAGGCTGTTATTACTAAATTATTAATTTATTTATTTATTNGAGTAAATAAATTGTTTTTATCCATTGGCAAACATGAAATTGACTAAGTTGTTCTAAACTATATAAATTTACCTAATATAACACTAAAGTGCTTATACATCAAAATAAACATATAATATTCGTTCACTATATATAACAGTATATTCCCATAAATTTGTAAACGTTCACATGTTTACAAATGTTTGTTCCTAAATATATACTATAGAAGGGAGTTACCAGTGGTGAATTACTTAAATATTAATTTAGTACTTTCTGAAGTAAAAATAGTATTGCCTTCATTAAACTGTAATGGATTTTACGAAATAAATATGTAAATAAGTACATTTCACCGCTTATTTTCTGAAAAATATGAAAAGAAGTTCAATGTTAGCAAGATTAACATAGGCTTATACGGAGTATGCATGTTTATACATATAATTCCTTTGTATAGATACATATAAAAGACTAGATATTTCCAGAATAATTAATAATAAATAGAATTACATAAACTAATATACGTTAATGTTAAACACAACTTTTTTATGGTTTAAAATGAACGAAGAAAGTTTTATTTTACCGCATAGATAATTAGATAATGTTAATTAAAGTAATGAACTTCAGCTTTTTTTTATATGGTTAACGTCATCTCGTTGAAAATGTCGCAATGTGGCTAGCAAAAATTTTCTCAATTAGTTGTAGTTATGGAAATACTAGGTCGCAGATACGTACAATCCTTAATTCTCTTTACTCATTTATTAGATTGTCAATGTTTTTATGCTTAATAGTTTCTGAAAGTAATGAAAATTTAAAGGTATTGCTTGTTTATTATTGATTGTGTGAAGTATTTCAATGTTATTATAAGAGTTGGGGATTGTGATTTAGTAAACGTGAAGCATAAATGAAATATGTTTTATTATGTAAAAATGATTATTTATGTTTATTTTCATTAAGGAAATGTAGATTGGATTGCCTACATTATGAGTCATCTAATTGTAAATAACTTGTAGGTAAATGAATATGAAAATATGAAACATTTATTAGATTTTATCGATTTTTCAGTCATGTAACACCATTCAATATTTTGTTTCTACTAAAGTGCGGTGTCCAAGGCGACTGTAACCTAATATTAGAAACCCGGGGCACATAAAGGCAATGGAGCCCTATAACGTTGAGAGAGAATTATTTTGTAAAAACAGAAAGCACATTTGCGTCGCGTCGACTGTGAGATAGATGCACTAACTTATTACGTCATATATAAATTATATATAAATATCTATTTCTTTTAGCAGTTCGTTCGCCTAAATATACGAGCCGCCCCTGGCTGTGGTAGTACCTACTCAGCTAATTAGCTAACTCAGAGAAAGTAATTTTAAGAATATGCATTTTGAATACTTATATTGAGTTATCCGATAGTTTTCTAAAGCACAATGTATTGTATTAGTCGTGAAAAAATCTTTAAATCAAAAATTTATGAAGGAGAAATAAAGGATTGCAAACAAACTCATATCTACCGTTGTAAAGTTGATATCATTGAACAGGGTATAATGAGTAGATACCTAAACCACAATTTGTAATATGNTTATTTAATAATTATTTTTATTTCTTTAATTTTCTTACAATCACAATAAATAATATAGTTAGGGGTAATAAATATCGGTCTTCAGTTGGTGAATGGATTTGGTAGGAACTGGGGTATCCCTGCTGACACTTGCCCAGAGTGCCCATTGGAAAAGAGGGTCCTGATGGCGCCACCTTGTTAAACAATGGAAAATAATTTATAGGATGACGTAATTATTTGTTAATCGTTAGTATAGGTATAGAAAATATACATTGACGGTACTGCCTTGTAAGCTCCAAATGTCTGACATGCTGCCTGTTACTAAGGTGCTCTATCGAGAATATTAACTTCCGGCCTTATTAAACTATGCGCTATAGTGTTATTACTTATCAAACTACTCTTGATTTGTATATCTATCGGATTACAATAAATCAGAGTTGTAAAGTTCTAAACTTGTTACGTAACGCTAACCTTGACCCCATCCTTCCCAAGTAACAGGATTGCAACGCCTGATTATGGACAGCCTCCTTGTAAATATGTTTAAAGTTGAAATTCCTCTATTATGTAATGGAGTAAAATTATCTGAATTGCTTCCACATTCACCTTAAAATTTAAATTATTTTCTTCGTATCAATTTTTATCGTATACTTTATTTAAAAAATTGTTTCAGTTGTAATTGACTGCAATTACCAAAATCTATATTCATGTATTCATTAATGATACCAGTACTATATTTGTTAGTGATTATTTTTTATTGTTTTAGGTTACGGATCGCAACATCCTGATTGGTAAGTCTTTTAGATGTTCTGCAAATATTTCAATCCAATTTGAGTTACTTACTTCCTACAGTTGGTTCTCGAAATAAAAAGCTAAAGCAAATTCCATTTTCGTGATTGCTAAACAATCCCAGCAATCCAATGCATATGAATCGTACATTTTTAAAGGAATTGGTCTAACGATTTAACCGTGCACAAGCGCCCTGATTAAATGGAAATGAATAGTTTCCATGGCGTAATGTGCTCATTAAAAATAACATAATTACCGCTTTCATTCAAAACATTTTCGAGCGTGTGTGTAATTATGAAAATGACGAATCACTTACGTTACCTTCTCTGGAGTTTGCGAATTTTGATGAATTATTACATGAAAGGGTGATAATGACGTGATTGATGAAATTTGAATTTTGAACTTTCCATCAGTCAAACAATAAAATTGCAAAAGGTTTTAAAGAATCTCTTAAATGCAGAATGCTATTTATCATGTACAAGCAGAAATTTTGCCCTTGTAAAACCGACATTTGAATATTATTGAGTTTTATGAATTGATTTCTGTGCCAATTCTGAGCTAGAGTTATTCAAAATGTAGATTTTCATTGATTTTTATTGACAGTAGTGTTAAAGAAATACTAAATTCAATTGATGGCCGGCAAAAATTATCTCAATTAGATGTGTGATCCGCTCTAGAACAAAAGACCAACAATTTGTAGCGATAATGTTTTTTTATTTTATATTGGGAAATTAAAATGAAAATAAATAAAAGTAAAACAAAAATACTGGTATTCAAGGGAAGAAAAAGTACGCAAAGAGGAAATATAAAGATAGAAGATGAAAAAGAAGTGGCTGATTTTAAGTATTTAGGAAGTCAAATAAGTCAGGATGGAAGGAGTAGTAGGGATATAAAGCAGAGGATAGCGGAGGATCGAGTTGCCTTCAATAAAAATAAATCACTTCTATGCTCGTGAACGGTCAATTTTAATTCGAAAAAAATTGTTAAAGGTGTATGTCTGGGGCGCGACGCTGTATGGGTGCGAGATATGGACGGTGGGCGAGGCAGAAAACAAAAGGTTAAAAACGTTCGAAATATAGTGTTACTGGCGAATGATGAGGACCCTGTGGATAAAGAAGGTTAGAAATGATTAGGTATTAGAAAGAATAGAAGAACAGAGGTTCTATGGAAGTCAATAAGAAATAAACGAGATTAGTTGGTACGACACCTTCTCAGCCATGCAGAGCTAGTCAGAGAGTTCAAAGGAGTAGAGACAGACTTAGATTAGATTACTGTTCACAAATAGTTTAGGATGTGGAATGTTTTAGTTTTAGGGAGTCTGAGTACTGACGACCTTATGATAATGACTGCGAAATTATCCATCTGAACATTAGAGGTCGCTACTTGTTGTGCTTTTTTTGTTAGAATACAGTGGATATCACATATTAGGACTGGTTGTAGCGACCATTTTACTATAGCGACGTTAAAGTCCTTTGAATTTAAAGCATACTGTAGTACAAAATTCATGTAGGTATATCAAATTCGGATGTAACGCAGAATTCGGGTGCAGCGACTGTTTTTAATGAATCAGTTGTAACAAATTCCCAGAAATCCCATGTAAATATAGCGACCGGACTCGGCTATCAAAGTCACAAAGAGCTTTCTTATGTTTTGATTATATCTACACAGATGATCAGCAACAGTAGTGACTTTTACCATTTATTCATAGATATTACGAGTTAAATTTACAAAGTGCTATTCTGAGTAGCAACTCTGTTTAGTAAACTTTTGAATAAGTATGGCTCCTAGACGCTCATTCACTGTTAATGAAATGGGGGAAATCATTTCAAAAAATATATATAGTTTCAACAGTAAATGAATATAAACCACACATACGTGACTATATATCTTTACCTTTGCCTTCCGGATATAACGACGATAACTTTATCATCGTTATAACCCGAAATCCACTGTAATTAGTTTCTTAGATAACTGCAACATATCAGATAAATTATATTACCTTAGTAAA
The DNA here is from genome assembly GCF_000699045.2 of Agrilus planipennis. Taxonomy (NCBI): domain Eukaryota; kingdom Metazoa; phylum Arthropoda; class Insecta; order Coleoptera; family Buprestidae; genus Agrilus; species Agrilus planipennis. The sequence continues at coordinate 365,727 of NW_020439039.1, read as the reverse complement.
ACTGATGAGAAGTTAGAAGGGGAAGATTATTCTGGCGGCATTATTCATTTTTTCTAATCGAAAGGCAGAATATCCGAAAAAAAAAAAGAAACTGTTAACGTAATACTTAGCTGTTTGTCAATTTAATTTTTCCAAATCATCGTTTTTGTTATTTATTTCTCTCGTTGGAAGAGATCACGCGCAATATCAATATAGAAAAGAAATGAATCCAATTTTGATGTGCTGAAGCATACTCTTCGTAGCGGAGGACAAATTGATATCGTTTTTGTTAATTAGACCGCTCGACTTACTTCAGTTCGGTTTCTCTAACTTGCTGACTTATTACTAAAGGATAGTGATAAATCGTGGTTTCTTAACGAAATTGGCCCCAAGGGTGATCGATTTTATAAAAGTAGCCGAATGAATTGTACCATCAATTGTAGTTCCTACATCGGATGGAAACGTAAAAACAATAAAATGCAACTTCTTATCATTTATCGTAACTAATAATTCCGCCAAGATCTTTGATCTGAAGATGTAATTAAAAAGCTTCACCGGTACCGATTGTATTTGTAAATAAAATTCTGCGATGCATTTAATTGTTTTGTTGCATTTCTTTTATTTCTCTATTTCTTATAGAGAATAAAGCTGCATTGAACAAAATTACAAGGTTACTTCATTTGCTCATTGGAATTTATTGAAGAGCATAAAAAACAAAAAACTGACAACCGCCAAAAGCTGGGCGAATGACTAACTTGTTGACATGTTATTGCATACTAACAACACTTAAAATAGTAAATATAGTTAGAACTAACAATAAGTAGATGTTCATGATACAACCAACCGTTGTACAGAATTCTTGAGATCAATAAGCCGTGAACTCTTGTGAACTGATGCTATTCTTATGCGGGAATAAAAGCTGTCGTTGGTTGAAGTTCCATCCTAACGTTTCGCTAGCACGAATAACGAACTTCTTCAGAGGCCCTTTCATCTCTGATACTGGATATAGAAGCAACTCCAATAAGAACAGTAGCAGTTCACTTTCTGTCCACGAAAGTCTTTACCGGCATGAACTCTTGTGCTAAACTGATTCCAAAACTCTAATTTACTATAGTTTACCAGGATAATATCTTGTTACTGACAATAGATATCATTTTTAAATGGCAAACTAATATAAAATTGTCATATTAAACAAAAAACTTATTTAGAAACGCAATAACAGTTCAAAGAGAATAGGTATTTGATTGTAAATTGTAACAATTTCTAGTAGAAAATGGAACAGTTTCTATTTTGTTTTCGTGCAAATCTTGATCGTCTACTTTAGCGCAGATCGTAGAATTGAAGGTTATTGCATTTTTATGCAATAAATCGAATAAATTATATATTCAGCATCAAGAAACATTTCTCTGTACAACAAACTTTGACAACAATGAACTTATGAACCCTTTGTAGTGGAATTCAAAGAATCGTGTTATACGCGGCTGATATACCATGTAGGATATATGATAAAAAGAACTAGAAAAAAAATTACAATAAAAAAAATTAAAGAAACTAAACAAATCTAACGGAGTAAATAGTATATGTATATATAGATCCAATAAGTAAGTTTTAAAGGTCTGGTTTTGGCAAAATTAAAACTGATAGAGTTTTAGAATTTCCAAGCAGGGAGCAAACGGAACAATTGATCACTTGATATACACACAAAGGATCTTTTAGAGTCCATATTGACAAACGTTTGGTGACAGTTGCAAACAAATCTTCGATGTAGGTATAAATATTTAAGTTAATTTACCTTACAAAGTGCCTAGACCGTCTGGGGTTCAATTTAGCAAATCAATACTTGAAAATGTCTGAAAACATGCAGTAGTCCTTGGCTTTTGAAAAGGCCTTTTCTCATGAAAATTCCGAAAAGAAATCTTTTGTTTGCCTCTTGTGACTTTCACAAAGAGTTAAATACTGTAATGCTCGTGGGTTTAACAAAATTAACTTCTAAGACTGATAACGACAAAAAATATTTATTTACACTAATTATTTATTAAAGAACTTAAAAACACTTTTAAATTATTACTAAACTTAGGTTATGAATTATTCTATTTATTTACACTACTGTTGATATATTACTATTCACCGCGCTATTAATTTCACTTCTATCACTGTCAATTTATTTCTGGATTCACTTCTGTAACGGTCAACTTATTTCTTCCTCCTTTCGGCGATCGTCTCTTCCTTTAAATACTCTTTTGTTTACTTTCGGGAACCTTCTGGAAACATCCGGATAGTTTATTTTTTCATTGAACTGTTTAACTGCTCTCCCAGAACGCAGGTGCGACACACACATTTATCAATACGACGTACATGAGGAAAGGCGCCCGCGGCTAGTCGGCGAATAGATAAGCCGTTCACGCACACGTGGGCTCGATCGCATACAAACACACTCGTGCTCGCTACAATACTACAATAATTTTACCTTTAGGTACAATAATTACTTAACTGTAAAAAAATGCTGCCGAAAAGAGAGAAGAATTATTGTAGTAAAAAGCATTTGTTCGAGTCCTATTCATTAACTCGTTTAACTTAATGTTTACTTTCTTTTAATATCTGCTTTTTTTCAAATAATAGTTTCTTTCAGAATCAAAATCTTTTGTTTCGATTTTGAGAAGGGTTTCTTTTGTGCCTACGCATAAAAATAGTGTTATATATACTGGAATAAATCTAAAGATTAAATGTGTACACAAATTGGTCAGGGTTGATAGCAAGAAGGCTGTCATAAAGTGATGTTTAATTATATTGTCCCATAAATGTTTAAACTATCACTGGGAAATGGGTTAGATGATGAAATCATAGACTACCGGAGCCATCTCCATTTGTAATGACCAATGAAGCTTGTCATCCATAATAATTAGCAAGAGACTCCTAAACTCAACCCTCTTTATTAATATATTCTAGTTAAGCTAAGTTGTAGTTTTTCGTTTCTAAGTCAGACAGCTCACATAATTAAAAAACAGCTCACATAATGCAAACAGTGCTCATATAATTCAAAGACAGCTCACCTGATTCAAAGACAATTCACAAGTTGTCCAAGATAGGTTAAAATAGTGTCAAACAAACGGGTTCGATGTACATAGTTCATATTGTAAATTGAGGCGTTTAGTTAGAAGTACAATACAAAATTCAAAAGCAAATTAAACGTTTATGGGTTATTAATCTCAATAACAAATAGCACAGCTAATTAGTTTTGGTGGTGCTGCTTTATTCTGCACTACTAATAGTTAGCAGCAGCATATTGCCTGATACGATTCCTTACAAGACTAACCCCATCCGAATAGTATTAGTGATAAAATTAAAGGCATGTGAAACAGTACATTGAAATTTAGCACCTTAATGATATATACAACTCACAAAAAGTCGAAGTCGATAGCCAATATGTAGGCATGGTCATGGATGGGTTATCTATAGTGAGTATTAAACTAAAGTTCATTAAAATACGAGTTTAAAAAATGTGTAGATATATAAACTTCACAATAGATTTCTATAATCTTCACTTTAATTCGCCCTTTTCAAAAATCTATTATGAGATTTCGCATATTTTTACAGTATATATAACAATTTGAATAATGGTTTGAAAAAGATGTTAACTAGTAAGTTCTTACTAGTGACGATCACTAATATTAAGAATGAATACTGGACAATTCGATAGTTAAGACTTTATTATGTTGTACCTATTACCAGGGAACAGGGAATTACGTACATTTTAAAATTTAGAAATCTCGTATCTATTTTGACAATGTTATTCAGAAAAAAAAACTAGCTACTAACTAGTTTTGAAGTTCAAATATATCAATATTTTGCTCTAAATTTAAATTAGCATATAGAAAACATCGGTGGTTCCAACTAGAAGCGCGTTGCCTTCACACACAAAACCATTCTTCTTGAAAAAACTGTTGAAAACCAGTCACGTAATGATTTTTTTCGGTTCAAAGGTACCATTCCACCCCGTGCTCAGAATTATAGTCCCATTCCGCCTCGAATGTTTGGGTATTGGCCATTAAAAATTGATGGTACGATTCCGCCCCGAAAAAATTCACAACATACTAGATAAGCTTTATGCTCAGTAGTGGAAATTAATGTGTAAAATTAACACTTAACAGATTTCAAACAAGTCAGATTTATTTAGTGACAACTAAAATGAACATTACAATTTTTTATAAATAAACCAGTTTTCAAGGCGGCTTCGCTCTGACTAATTTGCACTTGTTTTCCTGTATGCAGTTTAAGTTTAAAATCAAAAGAAAAATTATTAAAAATAAATGAAGGTTTATTCATCATATTTAAACTTACTTACATGTTAGCAAACAATAATGGTTTTCCAAAAAGGTTTCGCCCAAGATAATTTTGTATACAATTGACGCGGAATAGTACCATCATTAAGATTATAGCTGGTATCAGTGTTGACTGCCAGGGGGAATCGTACCGTATCGAGGAATCGCATTCTAAGGAATAGTAATAGTTATCCACTGTTAATATATTCAGGAACTGTCCCTATTCCCTATCTTTGAATGTGGAATGAGTATTAAGTTATTGATAAATACAAAACTTATTTCTTATTCTTTAAACTATTTATTGTAAAATAGGCTTTAAAATTGACATTGATTATGTTATTTAATAAAAGTTTTATTTAAACTGAAATCATCTAGGCTAGACTGATACAATTGACAAAATGTCATAAGTCCAGCGGTGTTACTCTTAGCGATAATTGATAGTTGAAAGGAGTAATACGAGGGTGGATTGATAAGTTTCCGGCCTGACCAAGAAAAACAAGGTTTTTAAAAATTTTTTTTTTTTATTTCTCAACATAATCTCCTCCAAGGCTGATACATTTCTCATAGCGGTGTTCCAGTCTATTAATGCCATCTCTATAGACTGATTCGTCAAGCTCCTCAAAATAACCATTTACAGCTTCGATTACTTCTTCATTGTCCGCAAATCTCTTACCGCCAAGCCATTTTTTGAGATTAGGGAACAGAAAATAGTCACTCGGGGCTAGGTCTGGAGAGTAAGGAGGGTGCGGCATCAATTCAAACTTTAGATCGTTGATTTTAGCCGTCGCAACGATTGACGTGTGCGCTGGTGCGTTATCGTGATGAAACAAGATTTTTTTCTTCGCCAGATGAGGTCGTTTAATTTTCACCTCGTGGCTCAAACGTTGCAATAAGTCTGCGTAGTATTGACCAGTGATAGTATTACCCTTTGCAAGGTAATCAATGTATATAATACCTCTTGCATCCCAAAAAACAGTAGCCATAACCTTGTTCGCCGAAAAAATTGTTTTTGCCTTCTTTGGAGTTGGTTCCCCTGGTCCAATCCACTGTTTAGACTGTTCTTTGGTTTCAGGAGTGTAGTGGTGGACCCACGTTTCGTCAACGGTTACGAATCGACGCAAAAATTCGCTTGGATTACGCTTATACAATGACAAATTTGCGGTAGAAATGTTTTTTCGAATCAATTTTTGGTCGACTGTTAGCAAACGCGGCACCCATCTTGCACAGAGCTTTTCCATATGCAAATGTTGGTGCAAAATATGTTGCACACGTTCATATGACATCTTACAGGTCTCAGCTATCTCACGCACTTTCAATCTGCGGTCTCCCAGCACTATTTGATGAATTTTTTCGATCATATCTGGAGTTGTGACCTCAACGGGGCGTCCTGAGCGAGGCCCATCAGAGGTGCTCACACGACCCTTTTTAAACTCGGAAACCCACTGCTTAACGGTTGAATATGACGGGGAGGATGTCCCCAGTGTTGAGTCCATCTCTTTTTTAATTTCCTTCGGCGTTAACCCCTTCAAATAAAAGTATTTGATGACAGCACGATTTTCCTGCTTTTCCATTTTTACGAAAACCACAGAGGCGTCTTGTTCAGCGTGCTGTCAAACCTACACTAGCAAGGAGATCGGGCTGAAACTATAGCTACAAGCTATCCAAGGATGGTACTATAGAATGTCACCTCAAGGTAGGCCTAGTGGCGTCATCTCTTGGTTAGGCCGGAAACTTATCAATCCACCCTCGTAAATGTTAAGATGTTGCCCGAAAATTATTCCAGCTTTGCGGTTTCTTATGAACGATTGTTATTTTTAGTCGTCAGCTACAGTAACGCATGGCCATGTAAGCAATCTCCCCTAAACAATTCAGTTTAGAGAATTAGTGTTATGAACTATGCTACATTCTGAGATTGCACCACCCACAATTACTTTAATATATCCGCTTGACCCGACCGGCAGCCAAACTTTCTAACTAATTCGTAACTAATGAATTGTTTCAGTATCAATATACTGGAAATTCAGAAGGAATTCTGTATACGCTCGTGCATCCCAGAAAATTGCTAAGCAATGTCTGTGTTCTTTTTCTAATTATATCGCATTGACTGTACTTTTCTACCACTTTATTATATTAGTCGCATACAAACATACATACATACGTTAAATGTAATGCTTTTAAGTTCGAGTTTTTAGGTCATCGACTTCAGCAATAATAGATAATTGCTGATAAAAGTGGACGTGTCACAAGGACAAACAAAAAGAACGCTTCACTGTCAATAAAAGTGTCAAAGGTATTCACGTATAGATTTTCTTCCGCATCTGTTATCATTATAATTTCAGAGTAATATTTTATTATCCTCATTATTTCCGAAAACTTCCCCCATGTTCCTTTAGTAGTGCTAATTTTGCCCGTTGAACGATTTGTGACCCGCGATTGTCGGCTTCCAGGTACATCAAAGGTGCCATTGGTATCGATTACCCGTGGCTTTTGTTCATAACAATATTAAAATTCCTAGAAGTTTTACCTATACAATAATGAAAAGACGACATCATCTTCTAAAAACTACGACGTCTGTAACTGTAACTCTGTAAATACCTAATTTATTTTTACTTTTTAGTTGTGTCATTTGGTATTTTATCATGAGAATCAATTATCTATGTTACCCTAATTATTTTCTAATATACGAGCACTATAATTTATTTCTGAACGTCTAAACTGCGTATACGTTTTCAGATCAATATTTTAAGGTAGTATTATTTACTGTAAATGTCTGTACACACAGGCTTAGATGATTACAATGCATATGGGAACGTGCATTTATCAATGCGCAATTCGCATTCAATAACGTATTACATTCAGTTATAACGCACGAAGTTTAATCTGTATTATTGTCCATACAATCAACTTGACATTACTCAGCTTAAGGGGTATTTCAAAGTTCATTTTGATTGTTTAAAATGGTTGTTTGTACGGTTTGTTTTATCTCGCTGAATTTCAAGAATATAGTAAACTCTCATTTATCCGAAATAATTGGAACGGTAGCCATTTCAGATAAACCGAAGTCCCGCGTGAAACCCCTAAATTACGTCAATACCACGAAATATGATAGTAAAACATGCGTACGTAGAATTCTATCATACTTCGTTTAGTTTCTGTAGCGATGTGACCTTCAGTTTAACCGGCGCAAAGTAGCACTAGGCCAGAAAAAAAAGGAGACAACTCTCGGCAAAACTCTTAACCAGTGCGGAGCGTATTATCCGTACAGTACTGCACGGAAAAATTGACCATTTTATTCACTACAATTGCATTGCTCAAATGTACTGTTATTGGTACCATTTACTACTGAAAATATCAACGAGATGTTTATTTATATTTGAAGACATATTAAAGGCTTTAACGCTTGTTTTCTACTCGCACTACTATTCATGATTGAACAAAACTTGTGGCAGGTACTGTATACAAAGTATATTTAATGAACAAGAGTCGAGAGTATAATGAGCTTTTTTCTCCCTACCTACGATTTTGCCAGCGCGCATCCAAGACATTGGAAGGGGCTAATCGCTAGAGAAACTAAATGAAGTATAATGTGGTTGTGAATAAGCCTGCATATTTTTGAACTCAAAGTTTTTAAATGCTGAGTTAGAAAGCTCATTTATTTTGCGTTCTTACGGAAAAAATCCGCCTTATTTGGCTTCGGATAAAGTGGATTTCGGATAAACGCCATTCGGATAAACAGGAATTACTGTATATATTTAAATTACAATTAATGAGTATTTTCTGTTACCTCACAAGTTCCCTTAAGTACCCATTAATTAAAAATGAAGCATTCTCCTATTTTATACTGATACTTACCCTGCCAAGGTCAGATAATTCGGGTCATACAACTGACGTAATATACTCACTTCAGTTTATAATTTTAATGTGAAATGCGAGGTAGAAAGAATAAAATACTAATAATTTATTTTAGCATCGTCGAAGATGTTCTCATACAGAGAAGGAACTTTGAATTCCAAAACCTATAATGACCCGTTTTATAGATAATTTATCGGTTAAACTGCTTCAACAGTTTTCGTATTATCTAAGAACATATTTTCTTAGTTTTGAGTAAAGATACTACCAAAAATTATTAATAAATTACTCCTTATGTTATTTTCAAAGTAATCCAAATGATTTTATTGTAGTAGGTATATCGCAGAAAATAAAACGCATTTTAGGATTTCATTTATTTATTTATTTTAAGTTCTTTGGAGTAAATATATTTATAATTATATATAATATTCACGCAAGTACACGTAAACACGCATGTAATAATCAGAATAATGAATAAACTTTTAGGTGGTATTTAACAATGGTCATAGCATTTATGACATACGAATGATATTTTATGTTTGTATATATACACGCGATGATAGTCTAATTTTTAAATGACGATGATGATAGTATTAATATTTTTATAATTATAGTAATTAAAAGTAGTTATTATTATAAGGGTGATGCAGAGCTTAGGGAAATGGGAACTCGAAGGGCTCTGACGGTTCCCAAATCCATTTCACGGGGCTTAACAGGCAGACGTACAACAAATATCAAAATAAATCTAATCTTATCTAATTGTATGGATCGACGAATCAAATAAGATGTCTATAACGGAGAGGTTTAATAGGAGCATATAGACATTGAATGAAACTACTTTGAGTGAACTTGAGGCATCCACTAAAGCAGTGTTTCACGAACTTCTCATTCTCGTACTGTTCTTATGTACTGCAAGAACAATAAGACAAGAAATTTGTTTGTAGGAATAAGGCAACAGAAGAATTTATGTTAGTAGGAGTAAGATTTGTTGTCAAGAAATTAGGGAGAAGCAAAAATTCTTGACAATCTACTGAAAAACGTGCAGTACTAATATTTACACTACACTAAAATATTGATTTGCGAAATAAAATTTTGAAACATTACTGCAATGGACTACTAGCGCCAATTTGCTTTGTCACTCTGTGTTAATAATCCATTACTGATTGTGAGATATTTCTGTGGAATCAGTAATTTATTGTACGAAAAATTAAGTAAATACAGAAAAAGAATTGAATTTCTCCTTCTCTGTAATATCAATGGAATAATAATATCTTAAAATTTTTCAATATTACATATTTAACCTCTCGCGAAATATCCTTCTGTAAAAATTAAAGTAAGTAGATACATATAAAAGTATTTCGGAAAAGATTTTTTATGTAGGTACTTGAATCGATATTGTTATTTTGCCGTTGTACGTCTGTCCGCTATTGATCGATAGCACCAATGATTTCGTTGCAGTAACTGTATTAAAATGTTTGTTTTCGGGACATCAAGGGATTTCCCCGCGAGCTCATGGAAGACTGCCTATGGAGACCATCTCGCCAAGGCAACGACGCATATTTTCGTAATGTTTGGGCGAGGGTCCGCCAAGGGGTAAGTTCAGGTTGCATTTGTGATGCTATACGTTCATCATGATAAACCAAATAAACGGTTTAAAAAAGCAATCCTAAAGCAACATCCTGTAAGTGGGCGTAAATAAATGATCTGTTATCAAACTCTGTCAGGACCCTTAAACATTCCTTATTGCATTTTTGAAGATAATAAGAAAGTAAGACGAAACATCGTTAATGAATGGAAGAATTTAAGGAAATTAAGAAGGCAAAATACTAATAGACCAGTAGAGCTGTCAAATCGTGTTCAGAAGTTCCTAAATGCCTGTTTAAATCCTTTAAAATATTGTTTTAATGATATATATATCATTTGAAACAAAATCGGCGGGGTGCGTTGTTAATTTTAATTGTAGTAGCGGAAATCGTATTTTTCCGTTTTCATTAGATGAAGGACAAAGTTTTGATCATACTGCAAAATGACCTATTTAAAAGTTATAGCTTACGTGGTTACCTACAAAATGAAAAAGTTGTTGCAACTTTAAAAAAACATGAAAATCGGCAGTTCTGTTTTGTTTAATTAACTTTTGTTGCAAATGCACCAGGATGTTACAAATTGCACAATAATATAGTTTAGATCCTGTAAAACTAGTACTCCAAAAATAAAGATGATCCACCAGGTAGTTATTAGACAATTCAGTTTGCAACATGGCGATCCGGTACTGTGCGTAATTCTGATCTGTGGGAAGGGTTTCCCTGTCGACGAAATAACCTTTTCTTATAAAAAAAATGATAATTTTGTACTATTGAATATTAAAATATATGATTATCCAAGCATGTATAATCCGTAAATAACTTTTTATAACAAATTGAAATTGTCCGGTTTTTTAAGTTACAAATTGAATTATTCAATAACTATCTGGCGGACTATTTTATTTTTGAAGTACTGCAGAATTTCAAATTGTATTATTGTGCAATTTGAATAGTCTGGTCTGTTTTCAACAAAAATTATTTCAATAAAACAAAAATGCCGATTTTATTGATTTTTTGATATTTACATCTTAAGTATTGGTCGTGGTGAAACTATTTTTTTTTTATTTTGTAGGTAATAAAATAAACTATAACTTTCTACTAGGTCATTTTCCTCTAGTATTGACAGTTTCTATTATATTTAAAGAAAACTAAACAAAAATCGGATTTCCGATGCAAAATGTTTAATAAATAATTATTTGAACTCACCCGGCCGTTTTTGTTTGAAACGATATATATTATTCAAAACAGTTTTGTAAACGATTTAAAGTAAAAAACCAGCACTTAGGGATTTCCGGCTGAAATGAAGATCCGCATGTTTAATTATACTGGTTTATAAGTTGATTGTAAGGAAACGGTTGACGTCACAAATTCTATTTTGTATAATCTAAGAACATTAATTAGGGCTAATGAAATTATAGACATGATTTTCCGCATATTCTTGACGCGGAACTGAGATAAAAATTTGAGTNAAGGTATTTAATTGTGGTACTCTCTTGATATTAAGGGGTTAGTACCGCAGGTACGAACGATAAAATCTTAACATACTGATTATCCCTGGAAAAGAAGGTATTTATAATGTATAACATTTGATGTAGCTAAAATGTTTTATAAGTTGATTGTAAGGAAACGGTTGACGTCACAAATTCTATTTTGTATAATCTAAGAACATTAATTAGGGCTAATGAAATTATAGACATGATTTTCCGCATATTCTTGACGCGGAACTGAGATAAAAATTTGAGTAATAAGGGTCCCTTGAATTGTGATAACAGAGAAGCCGAAAAGTTAAAATGAATAACTCATACACTCCCATCATGTTCACCATAGGAGGCTTTAATTAAATTAAAACTTTCTTCTGTAATACGATAAAAAACTACATCATAGGAGTCTCAGCGGAATTATCGCTGTAATTAATTTTTTTTTTTGTGTGTGTACTTTACGTGAGTTTTCAACGAATGTAGGCATCACAAATGGTCGAGAGCGAAGTATTTTGTACAGAGACAGCAAAAGCTGCCGTTGACGTTAAGTTAAGTAATAAATTGGTGTCTATCTATGTTATATTGTAATTTTGTAGTATATTAACCTCTTTATTCACATATAACGAACACTTAACTAGCATTTACGAAATGGATGAATCCTAAACATTAATATTATTTAGATATTTAAAACATTTACAGTAGGATCTTTTTACAAATAAAACAGTGTAAGATAAAATTCAGAATGAAAGCGTCATTTATCACAGTGGTAGTCATTGCTCCAAAATTCCTTTAAACGTTACAAATAATGTGACAATTCATCGGAACCATTTCCAAACAAAAAACTCTCTCTTATTTTTATTACGAATGTTTTAGCAGCTACACAAACACCTTTTCATTGCGATGACAGAATTTTTTGTGAGAAATGTCTTCTAAATTCTCTCTTCTTTTCGTTTGATTCACTTTATACATTTGTCTACGCTTTACATACATACATGTGTACTTACATATCGAGTTTCTCAGAAATTCGCTTTTACTTTATAAAACGTAAATAACTACTCAATATTTTTCCAACAGAAAGGTCAATATAGGTTAAGAAATTTTAATCCATTACGTTATCCTAGCTAATTTAAATCATCAAACTATGAGATTTAATATTCACTACGTAATTGTAAGTAAAACGAGAGTGAGGGGCCTGAGAGACAAAAAAGAAGACTATGTTTTTAATTTTTAAGCCTATCTAGAATCTAATGATGTAAGAAAATAAGAGAAGACTGCTTATCTTAAAAATTTGCTTCCATTGCTTTCAGAAAGTATATTTTGGTTCTTCACAATGTGCGAAATCTTTTTTGTAGAAATTACGATACCAAATAGGTGTTAAATTGTTAGGTAAGGGTTAGACGGCCAATGACTTTAGTGAAAAGTAGAAATCAACAAACACAGGGTTTTATCACTGCACAGCCCAAGGACAAAGCCCACAAGATTCTAAACTACCTCTACTACTAGATGCTTACACCAACATTTTGTTAATAAATGTAAATTACAGTAAAATTAAATTAAATTAAATGAAACACATTAAAATGTTTCAAGGATGGACCACTAGTCCTTCCTCAGAGTATAATTTAGTAGTCTTGAAAAGGGATTATTCGTTCAAAACAATTATTAGGGCTATTTTTATACAATTTTTGAAAAGTTTTAATGCGTTTGGTTTAACATAATAAATTTCAAAAGTGTTTATTGCAAGTAGCTGGCATTTCCCGTATTAGACCAAAATTTAAATCATTAGAAATTGCGTAATGACTCTTAACATGAATATCATAAAAAGAATGTTTTATTTATATATGAAGTAGATAAAAACGCGAGAAAACTTCATCAGCTTTCCCATACCATACTTTTTATTCACGATATTCATAGTGTTGTTTGTGTAGCTGCTGGATATAATGTGCTTATATGGTCCGATGAAATTCACGTTGAAAATAAGCATCCAACAGACTCGAAGCATTTTCTGTGGACACAACAGATTTAGTCGATCTTTATAATGGAAGTTTATTTGGAAATTTATATAAAACATCTACATATGCACTCAAAATATTAAGCGGATAGAGATCGAATAAAATATTTTAATATTTATTACTGAAAAGTGACAAGCTGGTAATGTATGAAATTCGAAAATTCCTCGTTAATTTCGACTTAAATATTAATAATAGATGTTTGTAATAAGATTGCACGAAATATTTTTTTTACATCTAAAGCTCATGAACAATACTGTTACGAGATAAAAAGGACAATTCTATTGTGTTGTTTTTGCTCGAAACAAAAAAATTTGTAGAACGTAGCGCAGCCTATTGCGAAAATACTTTCTTTGAAATGTGAATGAAGAAGAGACCGAAGGAAATTTAATTTTGTACGTCCTACGAGCCAATCTGCCATTTTCTTTTGAAACACGTAGAATTAATTGTTCTGTAAGTTTAAAAATATTAGACGTTTCGTTTCTTCTTTCAATTAAAACGTCGCTTTTAGAATCTTGTATTCACCAACAAAAATTGTATCCAAATTAGTCGCAAGTAGTATGTATGCTGGATTATGAGGGTTAAAAGAAGTTACTTTACAACACGTTCTTTTTTTTAATAAATTTGTTTGTAAATTGCATATCCACTGTCGTAACATATTTTGAGTGCACGCGAATGAGATTGTCGACACTAGCAACGTCTTTAAAAATTTACTTCCTATAAAGAGCACTGGGTGCACTACGAAACTGAGCAGTCCGAATTCTTCGACTGACGCACTCGTAGCAGCACACGTATGCTAAACATCACTTGAACAGTATTCGTCTGAATGCTCTTCGGAAATCTTTATTGAAAATTGTATAGATAGCTGGATTCAGTGCGGAGTTCATGTATCCGAGCCAGAACGCTGTCGAAAACGCGATCGGTGGTATATCGTAAGCTAAACGTAGTATATAGAGAAAGAAAAACGGTAACCAGCATGCAATAAACGAACCCATAATTAACCCTAAAATTAGTGTTGCTCGTTTCTCCTTCTTTCTCGCGATTCTTCTCTTTTCACGTTCGGGATCTCGAGGTTTTTGAACACGCGGCACCAACTGTTCAACTTTGTCACTAACGTGTCCACCTTCCGATTCCGATTTGAGTCCTTTAATAATACGCCTACCAAAGATCGGCTGGCAGAAACGCATTTTGAGAGGTTTGACAACAGCACACCGTGAAACAACTCCCGAGTCCGAACTACTAGGATCGAACTCGCTTACCATGTCCGTATCGATACCCATCGATGGCTGGCGAGCTCTCGCCATGGCTGCCGCTTGACGCTGGAGCTCACCGTTCACAGAAAGAGTGGATCCACGGAACTGGCACTGGGCAATTGGATTTCGGATTACTTGAGCCGTCGCGTAGACCTACGAAAGACAAAAAAGACTTTACTTACTTTTAAAAACATTTTCATTTCCTTGTTTTAAATCATTGTCCTCAACAACAATTGTTAAAGGTGTATGTCTGGAGTGAGGTGACGTACGGATGCGAAATATGGACAGTGGGCGCGGAGGAAAAGAAAAGGTTAGAAGCGTTCGAAATGCGAATGATGAGGATACCGTGGATAGAGAAGGTTAAAAATAAAGAGGTATTAGAAAGAATAGGAGAACAGAGGACTCTATGGAGGTCAAAAGCGAGATAGGTTGGTAGGAGACCTTCTCAGGCATGAAGGGCTAGTCAAAGACATACGAGGGTGGATTGATAAGTTTCCGGCCTGACCAAGAAAAACAAGGTTTTTAAAAATTTTTTTTTTTTATTTCTCAACATAATCTCCTCCAAGGCTGATACATTTCTCATAGCGGTGTTCCAGTCTATTAATGCCATCTCTATAGACTGATTCGTCAAGCTCCTCAAAATAACCATTTACAGCTTCGATTACTTCTTCATTGTCCGCAAATCTCTTACCGCCAAGCCATTTTTTGAGATTAGGGAACAGAAAATAGTCACTCGGGGCTAGGTCTGGAGAGTAAGGAGGGTGCGGCATCAATTCAAACTTTAGATCGTTGATTTTAGCCGTCGCAACGATTGACGTGTGCGCTGGTGCGTTATCGTGATGAAACAAGATTTTTTTCTTCGCCAGATGAGGTCGTTTAATTTTCACCTCGTGGCTCAAACGTTGCAATAAGTCTGCGTAGTATTGACCAGTGATAGTATTACCCTTTGCAAGGTAATCAATGTATATAATACCTCTTGCATCCCAAAAAACAGTAGCCATAACCTTGTTCGCCGAAAAAATTGTTTTTGCCTTCTTTGGAGTTGGTTCCCCTGGTCCAATCCACTGTTTAGACTGTTCTTTGGTTTCAGGAGTGTAGTGGTGGACCCACGTTTCGTCAACGGTTACGAATCGACGCAAAAATTCGCTTGGATTACGCTTATACAATGACAAATTTGCGGTAGAAATGTTTTTTCGAATCAATTTTTGGTCGACTGTTAGCAAACGCGGCACCCATCTTGCACAGAGCTTTTCCATATGCAAATGTTGGTGCAAAATATGTTGCACACGTTCATATGACATCTTACAGGTCTCAGCTATCTCACGCACTTTCAATCTGCGGTCTCCCAGCACTATTTGATGAATTTTTTCGATCATATCTGGAGTTGTGACCTCAACGGGGCGTCCTGAGCGAGGCCCATCAGAGGTGCTCACACGACCCTTTTTAAACTCGGAAACCCACTGCTTAACGGTTGAATATGACGGGGAGGATGTCCCCAGTGTTGAGTCCATCTCTTTTTTAATTTCCTTCGGCGTTAACCCCTTCAAATAAAAGTATTTGATGACAGCACGATTTTCCTGCTTTTCCATTTTTACGAAAACCACAGAGGCGTCTTGTTCAGCGTGCTGTCAAACCTACACTAGCAAGGAGATCGGGCTGAAACTATAGCTACAAGCTATCCAAGGATGGTACTATAGAATGTCACCTCAAGGTAGGCCTAGTGGCGTCATCTCTTGGTTAGGCCGGAAACTTATCAATCCACCCTCGTATTAGAAACAATAACAGTAGTTAAGAGGCGTAGAGGTAGACGAAAATTAGCTTACTGGTTCACCTAGTTTTAGGGAAATGCGAAGATTAGCTCATGATAGGAAAAAGTGGAGGTGCGTGTCCAACTAATCTTAGGACTGACAACCTTATGATAATCAACGCGTGAATGTCGAAACTGTTAGCAGATCGAAAAATTTGAAAACAAGGTGCTCAAATTTTGACCACCCGCGAAACTAGTGCAAATAAAAACTTGGCTACACTATCCTAAAGTACCAGATTTTATGACTCTATTCAAGAAAAATAAAGAGGCAAACAGCATAGATATAGGATGCTTTTCGTTTTCTTCTCGTATAAGTTTTGTTAGAAAGGAGTATGAATTGTATCGCTGCATGGTATCGTTATAATTTTAATTAACAATAAAATAATTATTATATTATCAAGCAAAAACATTAAATAATAAAATTGAATCATGATTGAAATTGCATTACATCTAGGTGATCTTTCCGACGGAAATTATTATTAATATTTTTAAAACAATCATAGATATTGTTATTGTTCAACCAAAGGTAAGCATCTGTTGGTGAAACATCGTTTTGTAATACTTTAATTTCCAATATTCATATGAATTTTCATATTAATATTCACCTCTATTCAGAAAAAATCAACTGGGTTGTTACTATTTCTAATAGTGATTAAATTCTATCTACATATATTGGTGGGTAGGCACCTAAACTCCAAAATGGTAGAAACCACGACTGATTAAAAATAGACTGAAAATTCAAAACCCTCAATGTATATACATAAATATAAATTTTTCATTTTCTTGGGTGCGCAATAATGTTTCCTGTGAAAACTAGAGTATGGCAGGTTATTCTACCTGTGACATACAATTTCAAAATCAATATGACATGCACAGTTCCATTTGGTAAACAAGGTCACGAAGAGACACTATCAATCTTTTACAAACGGAAGTGAATGTTTCCCGACCGAAAAATCTCGGATGAGAAAAGGCTTTGCAGAATGAATTCTACTGAACAATAGCGGCGTATGGTGCTGTCAAGTAATTCCAACATTCCTTTTTTTTTATGTTTCAAAAGAACGCTTTTTGTTACATTCCTCTAAATCCAAATCGCCTTTAAGTTGTAGATAGCTAAAATACCATCCATGTTGTAAAATAGAATAATAGAATTTTACTAACTGTTCCTTCTGGAAAGACAAAACCCTCATAAATGTGAACAATTGCTACCTAACAGCGCGTAGAGAAGGATAAACCTAAAACTATGCTATGCTATATCATTAGTCGTCAAAAGTTGTTTGTTTGTTTTTTTTACTGCGCGTGTACAGGATAACGCATGTATTTTTAAGGAATTCAGCTTTGTGCATAAAAAGTATATGTTTACGAATCGTAGTGAAAAAAACCTATAGACAAATAAGCGAACACGTTTAAACACAAAACCTAATCAAAAAAGGTGTCTTCGGTTACCATTTTTGTTATATGTTAAAAAGTGCGTGTAAATAAAAAACGAAACGTGTGCTGGGACATATAGTAGAAGTGAAAACCTGCCCGTAAAACTTCAAGTAAAAATTTTATCCTGTTTTCAAATTGGACAAGTTCATTAACAATCTGCCCGTAAAATTTGAAGTAAAAATTTTGTTGCGATGCTTTGTCATTCGTTTTTCCACTTGTCCGTTGAAGTTTCACTTCTACTATGTATTACAGCACACATTTCGTTTTCACAAGTTTACTCCAAATTATGATTTTGTTTTTACACAGACCGCAAACAGCCACGTGGAGAGCAGAGGTAAGAAAACAACAGCTGAGCACAGCACGCGCCGGCGGGACTCTTGCGGACTCCCCCGCTCTGCGCGCGTCTGCGCATTATATCCATCTGATACAGCCGTTGCCTTCTCTTCGCCGCTGCCAGCCTTTCTCTTCCTCCGCTTCCTCTCGCCACGCCACATACCGTCTACCCCCTCCACGCGGCCGTTACGCATTTTCGTGACAGAAAAAATCGTAATAGGTACCGCGCCTATATAAAAGTTTCACTTCAAAAAGCAAACTAACATATCTGCGGGAATCAAACCGAATGCTGTTTTACTGCCCAGCAACTACCCCCCTCCCTTTTTTGAACATAACATGCGATTTCGCATCAATAATGCTTACTTTTAAGGTATCCTTTTCTTCGCATCCATCTTGGTTGTCGTTGGCGTCGCTAGTCGAAATATCGGATGCGAGATCACATGTTACTGTCGGTATGACCAAAGGCTGTCGATGGGATTCGATGGTTGCAATTTGACGTTGCGATCCCTCCCTAGGCGACGTGTTGCTGTTCTTGTCAACGGGCGAATTGATTTCGACGCCATTGCCATTTCCGTTTTTCGAAACTTCCGGGGTTGTCGTAAAACTGGTTACTTGGTCCTGTGGGTTGGGCGGGCGTCGCGGCGGCTTCTTGATCCCGCGACGAGCTCGCGCCTTCGCTGCATAATAGATGCGAATGTATACGAAGACCATAATGCACGATGGAATGTAGAAGGAGCCCAGCGCCGAATATAAAACGTAACCCACTTCTTCACTTAACTAAAACGGGAAGAAAAGTAAAATTAGCTCATTTGCAATACGCAAACCAAATCAAGTATAACTCAATAAATATTTTGAATTAAGGATATAGTAATAGAATTAAATATTCGAGATTGCGCTTTATAAAAATTTTTCTATTCGATTTTTCTTGAATTCGATTTGTTTTAAAATAAAATCAGAAAGCGATGGTAAGTGTCAAGAACAATTTAGATAATTGTTAAGAATTGTATACATATACATACGCATAATTCAATGAAATTTTCTTTAAAATCAAATTACTTATACTATTTATCGAAACAAGAAAAGTTAATTATGCAGAGAATGATGTAAATATCATTTTCACTTTCTAACCTTTCTTAAGTATTATGGTAATAAGCAATTTTCTTGGATATCATTTTATTTACAGTAATGCGTGTATCGTATTTCTTTATTATTAGGAGAGTGCTATTAACGAGCTTCCCTTTACTTGAGATTGCTTCTCTTCATAAATTATTAATTAAAACCACCGGAATTTAAAACTGGATAATGCGAACCCGTTGTAATCTATTAAGATGCTCAGACAGATTTACTACGAAGACGGTAGAAGCGTCTACTTTGGATTAAATTATAACTCTGTAAATTGTGAAATTATTGAAAAATCTTAAATTAAATGCTGTGCGTATATTTCTCAACGTAGAATTTACAGTTTTTTAGTTTCTTTGTAATTATCGATTAAAGAGACGATAAAAATCGGCTTAACTATTTGAATAAAAATGGAATTAGAAGTACGATTTATTTAGTTAAAAGGAATTAAAAATATATATAATATTTCCACTAATATCAAAATATAAAAATTACCTACCTATCGCGACTTTTTAATTGAAATACAATTTTAATGTCAAAACTGTTTTCGTAGTTTTCTGTGAATGTTCTTTATTTTCTCGTGCATATTTATGAATTTTAATTATGGCAAAGGATAGTAGCAATTTCTCATTGTATTATTATTATGTCAGAAGGTCAAATCCACAATACATTTCTTCCCTGTAGCTGGAGATCATACACATACAAGTGGGAAAAAAGATATTTTTGCAGAAAATTGTGAAAAAGTTGTTTGCGTTGATTGAAGAAGGAATCAATATTATCACATTGAATGTCAAAGACAAAGAAATCAAGTGTGCCGGTTTATAATTCTGTATAGAATTTATAGAGATTATAGATTTTGGAACTTTTTCATTTACTTATGCCATAGGCTTCTTAAGATGGAATTTCTCCTTGATCAATCAGTAAGTCGACAGAGAGGCATATATGCGGGAGTGGGGTTTAACGGGTCGTGATCCTCAGCAAAAAATTTAAAAAATCTCACTAGAAATTATATATACATACTCATTAATTATTTAGCTGACAAGTACCTATAGTAAATTAGATATTTAGCTGGATGGACCACGAGATTATTAATAATGCAATTATTAGATGGAATGTTACCGTTCTCTGCACAGCTCACTGTTTTGCAATTGTTTAATTACACCTCAAAATTAGCGATCATTAATTAAAAATTCCGATTAAACGATAACTTCTTGAAAACCGTAAGTGGTCTATTTTATTAGTTTCGTTTTAATTAATAGACGTTTTAATAATCAGCTTATTCCAGTATCACCCGCTTACATGGCAAAATAAGAATATCAGGATAAACCTTTTACTTAAGTCGACTCAGTTTCATCCTCTTTAACAAATTTTGAACCGTTTATAATAGTTTTACCTATTGCAAAACAGGACCGTCTTAAAAATACTGTGTTGGGGAGCTTGGCTCGCTTAACGAAAATTCTTTGTTGTGTTCGTCGGTGTACTGCTGTACCACATAGATCAATAATTGATCACACAAAATATGAACCTCGAAGGACCAGTGTATGTCGATTAGAAAGATCCTTACTATATATCGCGTTTAATAATCCTATAATACGTACACATTAATCTACTAAAACTAATATTACTTGCTACTTAAAAACATGCTTGTTGCTTGTTTGGTAGTTTGAATTGGTCTTGTGTTATTGATAATCTAAATGTATTTAAAAAACTAATTGTTTAATGTTTAATGTCATGATGAGCTGTGTCACTGCTAAGGTATTTATGATGGTACTCTCTTGATATTAAGGGGTTAGTACCGCAGGTACGAACGATAAAATCTTAACATACTGATTATCCCTGGAAAAGAAGGTATTTATAATGTATAACATTTGATGTAGCTAAAATGTACCATAAATTATGACATTAAAATTCTCTCTTATTCTAAAGTGAATAATCAATTTAAATTTACCTAAGTAGGGCTGAAGAAGAAATTCACTAGATGCGTCTGTTGATTGCTACGAAAATAGATACTTAATTCGTTCAAAAAAGAAAACAGTTTTTGCGTGTCTACATTAATGGTAAAAAATTTGCAGAATAGGGAGAACCTCGTTCTGGAACTAACGAGTCTCCATCTTGAATACTTGAAGCTTTTTCAGTATGTATTCATTTTTTCAAGTAATAATTAGAGTCGAAACTATACGAGAAAGTTATAATATTCGTTTTGTAAAGAAAAACAGACCAGAGATTTTTCGCAAACGATGTTAAAACATCTGTTCTCTGAAGTTTTTATGCATAGGTATGCATGTAAGTAAAAAGAATTCAAATATGAGTAAGTATTACCATCTTTCAGGTTCAAGAATCGTTCCGAGATCATTCACGCACTTTAACGTAAAACCTTTAAGGTAATAATAATAAATCTACAGTTTTAAAGTTTTTATAAAATAAATGTTAATAGGTACCTATCCACATCTATTACTTTATGATTATTTATCAATCAATTTCTTTTAGTAATGTTGCACTGCACTAATTACCACTACTGCGTGTGACCGAAATTCGACCAATTTGCCTTTATTTAATTAGTTAAAGCGGGAAATTATATGTGTTCACTTTATTTAAATTCCGACATGCACATGACATAGTAACTTTCAAATGACATAGAATAAATACTAAAAAGGATAGGAAATATACATACAGATGTCAAGTGATCATCTGGCACATTTAAAAATGTTTTTTTTCCGATTTCATAATCGTTAAATATAAACTGAAACACTTTTTCTTATACCTATCCTTTATTATTAGGAATTACACATTATATTTAATTTATCGAAAATAACATTTTCGTCTCTTGTTTCTCGCCTATCGTCTCCCGAAACTGTACCTCGAATTCCTGAGGGTCCATAAACGCTATTCTAGACGTTACCTGGTCGCTTATATAAATGTTGGAAACTTTTTTTTGTAAAAGCATAAGTGACATGTTCCTCTCTTTCTCTCTGCCCATGCTCATAATATATTCAGGATATCTACCTCATTCGCTTGTTATCCCTTGTGATTATACATGACACACCAAGATCATTGGTGGGGAGGTAGCTTACAACCAGGAGACGGACATAGGATACTTTTTATCGCGTTCCCGTGTGGGGGGGGTTGGTGAAGAGGAGTTGCAATGACTAAATGGAACATATTATATTATTTGTCGTCAGATTTACTTGAAACTTGGTCCTAATGGTATCTCATTTAATTTCTGAAAGACCTATCTCGACATCTTAAAAAATTCAACCTCCAAAGGGGGGGAGGAGTAAAAAGGTGTTGCAATTTTTGTTTGGGACATACTTTATTTGTGATTGAATTTACTTGAAACTTGGTATATATGCTGTTTGATATTATTAATCAAATGAAAAGAGGTTGCAACGTTTCCATGGGGTATATTTTCATATTATATTCATATATTCATTTTATATATTAAGGTTGTTCATTGTTGAAATTAAGTAAATACGTGTTTCGACAGTTTTAAAAAATCAACCCTTAAGGATGAAATGTTGTTGCTACGTTTGTATTTGAAATCTAAGATGGCGATATTACATAAAATTAAAATGTGTAAGGGTGAATTGGGAGTTAAAAGGTTTTATGGAGAAGCAATATTAATTTCTGCGAGCGAAGCCGCGGGGAAAAGCTAGTTACTGATAAAATTACTTCTCCATTATTCCATAGGATTTCAATTCAGTTTTTTGCCTTTAATCACAATTATTGACTAAACCTCTATCTCCTGAATTAAAATAAAAGAGTTAAAAAAATAAACGAATTTAAAATTATGTTGGGAAAAGCACCCTTCAGTACATCGTGTTTTATTCCTTTAAACGAGAGAGTGCGGTGGAAATGTTATTTCCGCAAAGTATCTGTCGAGGCAGGTTCGAAGAGTAAGTAACATTATGAGAAAATTGGATAGATATAAGTAACCTATCAAATTCGCTCTGAAGGAACGAAAAACCGTACAATTTCTTGAGTGATTTATAGTGTTTAATCATAGCAGTTCACTGTTTTCATATGAAATGTTTTGGAGTGTTGGTTTTAATACGTTGCATATGTGCATCCTTTTCAATTTTTTTTTGCCTATTCCTGTTACAAAATCTAGCAGCAGATTATAAGGACCTGCAGGTAGCAAATTACGAAAATATTATGTAATATATCTAGTACCTACATTTTATCAATATAATCATAATCATAATCACATTATTATCTTCATTATCATCAGCATCCATCATCATCAACATAAATTCGAAGGCTTTCTTCGTATCCAGTCCTTGCATTTCTCTAAAACGGGAACATCTCACATGTCTAACTGTTTGAACAGTAATTTAATCCTCGTTCTGACGCTCTTTGCTCCCGTTTCTGCTTCTAATATGTCTCTAACTCACTCACTCTTCATGACTTAGAAGGTATCCTATCATCCTATCTCCCCTTATCCTTTTATTGACTTCCAAAGCGCTTTTTGTCCTACTCATTCTATTACTTTCTCATTTCTGACCGTTTTTATACACAGTATTTTCGTCATCCACGACATCTCGACTACATTTTCTTTCCCCTACGCCAAGTGTCCACGTTTCCTATCAGCAGACATACCTAATAGTTTTCAACTTTTAAATTAATCGATTTAGTATTTTTGTGAAAAACGACTTTACAAAATTTAAGCAAAGAATGTCAATATTTGTAAATAGAGAATTCGTAAAGTCAAAGTGGCTTAAAGAGAAGATATTCGCAGGCTAATGAGTAACCATTTTAGATGGACATATTCGAGTTCGGTGTTTAAACAATTAATTTGAAAACGGCCCAAGATGATGATAATAATTATAGAAATTGAAAAGCATAACGGAAACATTACCCTAGATACAAATCTCTATTTCTCAGTTGGAAATAGTAGGAATTTTAGAATGAATCACCAATAGAAATTGTAGTTCCCACAGAGACACTTCCGATCGCTGAAGTTAACGACTTCCTAAAATTGCAGTAATACACTAGAAGATTATAATAAGGGATATAAAGTTTTCCCCACAATAAGTGAAAAAAGGGGTTAAAATTGAAAAATTAAAATCAATATCAAACTAAAATATACTCTCACTGACAGAAACCTTCTAAATTTCAGCCAGAATAATGATCTACATACTGAGGGTCTTCTGTTCTAACGTTGTAAGTAGGTGTGTAATTGGTAATTATTTTTACTGTTGAATTTCGTAATTCTGCCGTGACAGACACGTCGTTCTGGAAATTGACCACTTGGATTACAATGTCTTGTGATTAAAATTCCACCTATGATATGATTGCATTGCATGCTGTAAACACGTTACATTTATTTGCATAAAATTTAATAAAAACGAATAATTATTATCGAATTACAATGGAAATTGTTCATCTTCTTAAAGTAATTCTGCAAGCTGATTTATCTATCTTAGGGTGTAGGTCCAATTTAAATTTGTCTTCAAGAAAAAATTGAATTAACTATTGCTGACACAAAGCGTACGTATGTATTTTAAATTTGTAATTATAAAGTCGGCCATATTAATTAAGTTACGCTTCCATGTCAGTTTCCAGTACAGCATGCGAAAAAATAGACGTTACATTTTTCTCCCTGCTCAGCCACAGGGTGAATTTGTACTTGCCGGTCCTTGTTGCTGCATCTGCCTTAACGACAGCAGAATTTATAATCGTAGACAGCCGATTCCATTACAAAACTTCCGTACAGGCTTCGATCGAACGGAAGGAATTTAATAGAGCGCCGTAAATTCCTTTCTGCTACGAAATGATTTCAAAGGAAAAATCGGACAAGTTTAAACCTTACCCGAGTCGAATTTAGCTGCACCGACCGTCGACTGCTTTGATCTGATTATAAATGTGCATTTCCGCTCCACTCTTTCGGGTATTTCTTTGCCACTATTCAGTGTATTCCAAATGCAACATCCTTGCCGAATACACATTGAAGGAGGAGTATTTTATGGAATCCTGAATAGAAATTTTCAAAAGTAAAAAACTTTCTACTTATTAGGATCCCTATAACGGGCACCACACGCTTTAATAATTAATTAATTTCACCATCAACATAAATTCGTCGGTCCTAAGACTGGTTGGACAAAAAAAATTAAAAGTGTTTCATTCCCACCAGCCAGTAATGCTGGCGGGCGGGCAGTCCCTCTGGACTATGCCGGAAGGTAGGGCGGAAGGCCCTCTTCAGCCTGCTTTCAGGAATCGTGGGAATGGGTGGGTGGTGGTTCGGGTGAGAAAGATGAGACGGACGAAATGAAGACAGAAGAGAATGAAAGATTATCTGTGGAATATTACTGCCTCAGCATTTGCCTAAGTGATCCAAGGAAACCACAGAAAAACTTGGACCAAGGCAGACGGACCCGGAATCGAACCGGCGTCCTCCCGAATGCTAAGCAATGGTCTAGACCTCGAGGCCATGCCGCTCGGTGGTTGGACACGCACCTCCACTCTTTCTTATCTTCAACATCCCACATGCTCAACTATTTGCGAACAGCAGTCTAATCTAAGTCTACCCCTAGTCCTCTTAACTCCTGTTTCTGCTACTAATATGTCTCTAAGAAAAGAAGAAATAAATGTAAGTTAAACGTTAATTAACGAATTAACTAGAAATATTGATCTTTGCAGTTTTACATATACTAAATCAATACTAAATAAGACAAGCAATTATGGGGTGAAGGTTTCTTTAATTAAAATATATAATCAAACACTAACGTTTCGCCATTAGATGAAAAGGCTTCTTCAGGGTAAGATTAATTACGAGTCATGGGTTTTTGTGAATTGTGTTAGTCGTAAGAAATGCAAGAAGCCTTTTTTTCGCCAAATCTTCCCTCATGTTACTTGACCATTTAAAATATTTGTGTATAAGTATTTATAAGTTGTTTACAAAAGGGGAAATGGTTTTTACTGTTTTCGAAAGATTCTACTTTATAACATAATAACTATTTGTTTTTGAATAAAAAAGAGAGAAGCATTGGTATCCCATTTCTTAAAGCCATTTATTTCGTTCAATTCGTATTATTGAACGTATCTCAGGTGCTATCACTTTTGTTATTTTTGATATAATCCTATATTTGGATAAATTTTTCCTCCTGTCTTCTAACAGATATGATTATAATATGAACCAAATTACAAGAAAAGAAAATGGTCTAAAGGCCGTCGTCAGTTGAAGTTGCTTCCTAGCGTTTCTCCAGCCCGAGTGGCGAGCTTCTTCAGAAGTTCTCCATCTCCGACAGACGACGGTCCTTGGACTCGAATCAGGACATTAGCGTATCGATTTAGTGAAGCAAATAAGAGAAAGCTCGTGGAATTGAAGATTATGGTATTTAATATTAAATAGGAATGTTTAAGCTAGAGAATCACCTTTTTCATGGCAAATTAGTTTTCTAATTACAAAATCATTTCTCTTTTAAACCAATAAATTTTGTGTAGATTTTCGATATAATCGCTCTGGCTTCACAACTGGTAGAGTATCATCCAATCTTGTGATTATCTCTAAAAGCTAATTTAGGTTCTGCACCCAGCAACAGATAAGGAACAGTTAGGAAGAAATGACATTTTTATTTGATGGTCGGCCTGCATTTCACAGAGAATTATATTCGTTAAAAACTGATGTTACAGTAAAAGATGTTTGTAGAAATATATTTTTCTCGTAATAGCAAATATATATATATTGAGGGCTAAAAGAATGTGTAAACGTTAAGGACAATATTTCGGTCTTGCAAAAGGAAGAAAAGAAAACCACAAGGGAGAGATAGAAAAAAGAAAGAAAGTATTTTTAAATGGAGAGAGGATGGCCAATCAAACATTATATATAGAAGCTGGAAAATGAGAGAAATATATGAAAGGAACTAGAAAACTTAACGAAAGATATTGATAAACAAAGAAGGAGAGAGAAAATGAGATACCTGAAAAAGATATTATGGAAAGAAGGAGAAGAAAAACCTCATTATTTGAAAAATGAAGGAATAAAGGGAGAAACGAGCTACAATTAACTGCATGATTTAGATTGGGAAGTGAAAATAGAGCGTCAAGGTATTGGGAAGAAGAAGAAAAGAAATTGTGCAGGTTATGTAAAAAGGATCCAGAGACGCTTCAAAAGACGGAAAAAACAAAAAGCAAAGAGTAAAAAGAAATTCGTTTTAACAACAAAATTTTAACTTGAATGTGAAAGTAGTACGGCAAGGGACTGGGAAAAAGAAGAGAAGAAAATATGCAGATAGTGTAAATTGCAACCAGAGACGTTCGAACACATTTTAGAGAGATGTAGAATAACAGGAAATGGGACAATTCAAATGGAAGGAAAGGATGGTCTAAATAAGATGAGAAAAATATGAATAAGGCGATAAATAGCAGGAAAACGAGAAAATAGGTAAATGTAAATGTAAATGCACCTTATATATATAAAACATAATGTTTTTAATAAACTTATCCATCTATCTATATTGAGTGCTCAAAAGAAATAATAGATAGAGTTAGTTAGGAAGAATAAAGTCCATTGACGACAACAATATCACCTCTATATTTCAGTCACATTTCACTAATTGTACTTCCACTGAATATTAATTAGCTTCCCGGAGTTTGCCAGATCGACTTCCATTTCCCTCTGCAATTAAGTCAAATTCGTCATTTGAGTTATAGTGAAAATCCCTATTACCTGTCTGCTGATGTAATCGTGTAATGATGGTTATGGATGGCGAGCTATATTCCTGGATATAATATATGCATTGGTTCAAATCATATATCACATAACACGTACCATTGGAAATCTGCATTAAATTCTATAACTCTACGGAAGTTTGGCAATAATTCCGAGATCAAATTGAACTATTCAATTTTTATAGGTATCATTTAGATAAGCTTAGTCTAGTTTCATAGCCTTATACAGTTTAAAAAGTCGGAAGGAAGAGGAATTGAAGGGCATAGGTTAAATAGGGACAACGTAGTAATTAGAACGTGACCAAGAATGTGATTTATTTGAAACTAGCTTCTGTCCGCGATTTCGTCCGCGTGGAATAGTTACTTTGGACTGACGCTAACTTTAACCCGCGACATCGTTTACGTAAGTGAAAATATTTTTAAATAATACGTACGTTAAGGAGCTATTTTAGGTACATACATATGAATAACGTATTTATTTGGATAAGGATTAATATCATGTTTATAAAAGCACCTAAAATAATGCATTATTAACTTTAGTGATAGAACTTTAACCGTTTACGCAGCGCACGCAGCGGAAGCTCTCAAAAGTAAAAATAGCCCCCCGATTTTGAAACATTCTTCATTGGGGCTCCGCTCCTATTGATCTTAGCGTGATGATATGTAGCCTATAGCCTTCCCTGATAAATGGGCCATCTAACACTGAAAGAATTTTTCAAATCGGACCAGTAGTTCCTGAGATTAGCGCGTTCAAGCAAACAAACAAACTCTTCAGCTTTATAATATTAGCATAGAATTGAAAGTACTTAATTTCAACCAATTCTTGGGAAGATGACACTGTTACGAACGAATGCCACAGGCGGCGGTTGATACCTGCCGCAGCTTTGATACAGGCGTAGCTGAGAGTCGTGAACCATAAATTATCCGGTGAATAATCCTGAGACGACAAAACAAAATTACGAGAAGTTTCCGGAATATTCAATAACTATATAAATAAGTGACCAGCATTTTACGGGATATAGTGGATAAAAGACAGCTGATACACTATGCTTTTATGTAGGTAAATAGCTGATTACTTATATCACGACTAAATAAACATACTAGAAAATTTGTTGTTATACGATTCGACTCGACCCCGCGGAAAATAATGCCTATGTCCAACAAGGCGTTCCTATAGGACAATAGGTCACTTATCTATTACAGTGAGTAATTTTGAGACATCACCATTACATACAAAATTAAGAAAAAGTATCTATTACCCAACTTTTAATAATCAATAATTTCATCTCACAAACTGTTTAAAAAATGCTTATTTTGTATCGTCTACTTTAAATACATTCCAGCAGGCATTTTTGAAATAACTAAACAAGATAGATAAGCATATTTTTTAAACTTCAATTTTGTGAATTAATCATTATCATAAAAGGTAAAAGGTAAAAGGACAGTACCGTTAATATAAGTCACCGATTGCTTATCGAAAATAAAATCAACGTAAAGAATCCTTGCAGTATTTAAAATTTTACCTGCCAATCAGAACCTCAACGTTTTTGAATTATCAAGTTAACAGAAAACAAATATGTCTTTCATTTTTAACAAATTGGAATCCATACACTGTTAAAAAAATTTCGGTATAAGAAAGAAAATGTAGTTTTCTCAACTACGTGGCGGTGTTAAATGCGCCGAATGGAACGGCGTAGTTCGGTCAACTACGCCACACGGTTGATCTGATTTTGTCCGTCCAACTGCATATGTAATATTTGACAATTTGATTCAAATGATAATTATTATTATTTTGAACTTAATAGCCATTGAATATATAAAAATTTTGTTTAGAAAAATTATAAAAAACTTGAGTAAATTATATGAGAAATTGTTTTGAAATGGCTTTATTTCACTTGTATGAATTTTGAAATTATTTCAAACTACATATGCAAATACGATAAATATTTGATAATTCGGTGCAAATAAAAGAAAATGTTATTTAAAATTTAATAGCCTAGGTTTATTTCTAGATAAATTATAAAATATTTAAGTTGAGGAAATTTTCACTTTAAGGATTAAAGTTTAAAAAATAGTTTAACTTATTAAATTCATTAGGTTTACTGTTTTCAATTAATAATTATTTATAAGAAATATCATACAGAAGGTTGAATATGTTAAACTCAAAATTGTATTTGAACAATTTTATTTTATTTTAAAACTAACTGAGTGATTCTGTCAGGATAATATACTCAATTTTTTTAATACTTTTTGATAAATTTTAAACAGTGTATAACTTAATAGCTATAACGTCAATACCAACTATGCTATGTAGTTGAAGTGTCGGAACACATTTTTTTTTATTTCGTTGTCCTGACAAAAGCGTATTTGAAAGCATTAAATTTTTTTGAGGTAACTTTATATTGACTAACTGCTTGGCATCGTTGGCTCCATTTTTAATTTTTTAACGGTGTACGTAACCTTGCGCCCTTTTTCATCATCCATCACCGTTTTATTACATTAAATTTGTAATAAAGCAGTGACTTTAATAACCCTATTATTTAACTTTATTATTGGTTTAAAGTTTACTTTTGTGCTTTTACACACTTAAGTTTTGATGTTTCGGTAATGACGTCCAGCAGATGGGTTTTTTAAAACTCATTTATTGTTTATTGCAGTTGTCATCTGATTCGTTTGCCAATTCCAAAGTGCTTTCTTATTTTAATGATTACATTCATTCTACGTAAAAGTTGGTATCATAAAGTTAATTGCTCGTGTATTTACAGTATAAAGCGTCGGCTAAAATTCTGCGACTTCCAATTAATTCCCCTTTTACGTCCACGTCGTAAAAATGGGCTCTGTAATAAGATGCAACTTTGCAACTGTTTCGCGTGTAAAACCCGGCCAATAAATTAAAAAGTTGTCGGACAGCTGCCTCCGACGATTCGTGGATTTTTATTAATTTCTCGTACAAAATGCTGACCGCGAGAATAATGACCTGTTATAAAAGGTTATTGCTGGCGCTCAGATGTGGTGCACCGCATACCTACATACAGAGCAGAGCACGAGTCATTCGAGGGTATAGTCGATGAATTACCACCACATATACATTCGCCTAAATACAGACACACACATGCACATATGTTCAAAGAAACAATAGACTTCGTTTATGAATAGCTAGTGCAGAGAGCCTCGATCAAACACTGACAGCAACAGCAGCAAAAATAAAAGTGGAATTAATTAAAATCGAACTGGACATAGAGGGTAAAAGCAACCTGTGCCGCTATTGGTTCGTGTATCGTGTAGCCCCGCAGCATCAATATATACAGATAAGGCAAAATGTTTCCCGAACATAGACATTACACATTTCTTTGTCGGCATGCTTTCTTTTTATGTCATCATCGTCATCATCATCATCATCATCATCAGGTCGGCAGTCCTAAGATTGGTTGGACACACACCTCCACCCTTTCCTATCCTAAGCTAATCTTCGCATTTCCCTAAAACTAGAACAACCCACATCCTTAACCATCTGCGAACAGTAATCTAATCTAGGTCTATCCCTCGTAACTTCCGTTTCTGCCTCTAATACGTCTCTGCCTGGGAAGGTGTCCTATTAACCTATCTCGCCTATTTCTTATTGACTTCCATAGAGTCCTCTGTTCTCCTACTTTTTCTAATACCTCTTCATTTCTAACCTTCTCTATCCACAGTATCCACAATATTCGCCTGTAACACCACATTTCGAACGCTTCTAACCTTTTCTTTTCCTCTCAAAACCTTTCATTTGCGTTTTATTGATATAAAAAAATGACTGCAAGTATTTGTAAGAATTTTCTTATTCCATGTTATATTTATCAAAAGATAATGACGACCTTTGATAATTGAACGTCAGAATATCCCTATATTTAGCTCTCAATTCGCTTGTACTATATGTAGTGTACAGCATTGTTTGGGTGGTTTGAGGTGTGCTACTGTTCCCATGGCTTTGTTTTCTATTAGCCATGGGTCAATCAATACATTACAGATACATGTATAATCATACCATTATTTGTGCTCTTCATTCGAAACAACTAATTAATAATGAAAATACATGAGTATATACTTTCATAAACTGTTGTTGAATGAATGAATATATTTTCCTCAATTCCAATTAGAGGAGCATCCTATTTATTCTATTATTATCATCATGTTCTGCTTTTCTCAATTGAACTATTTATAGGCGAAAACCAGCTAATGACAAAGAACTTCATTCACATTTTTCTGAATGTTTTTATCTGATGTTTAACGTATTGTGTTTTCTACAGTGTGGTAAACGCTAATGGTGTTAAGAAAGCTACGTACTACTCTACTTGTGTTAAGAATGTATCTGGTGCCGATCGTAGTACACTCTGCACCCATCGAAAAAAATTAAGTGCAGCATATTGGTTTTCAAAATATGATTCCGATTGATATTATTATATTACTACAAAACATTACGGTAATAATACCTAAATTATTATCAAAAAACACATATTTACAACATTTTATTAAGCTTTAGCAATATCAAGCTTTTTGTATCATCCGAAACTCACTTTCTTATTTGCATAATCTTTAATGATATCAGTATTATCAACCTCTGATGTTCAGTAGATAAAGTTCTTGAACTCGAATGCCAACTTTGCGACTTAAATGATCTCTCAAATTTGTTTTTATGATCTTAAGTTTTGCAAAGTTTCTTTCTCCAGTCGCTAGGTATCGCCACTGGTATTAAAAACCTTACATTTCGTTTTTTTCTCATAGTTACAAATAGGTTTTAATACCGATTTTCTTATTTAATAAAATTCTTCAGCTTTATAATATTAGCATAGAATTGAAAGTACTAGAAATATTGATNATAAATATTAATAAGTAATAATAAAAATAAAATAAATTTTCCATTAACAAATACCCTGGTACCTACACACTAATTAATTCTTCCTATAGCTTTATTGCTACTATTATCCATTTATATCACACGTAGAATTTTCCGTTTCCTTTCGAGATTTAGACACTGATCAGGAACATTTTCTGCTTTGCGTAAGGTTTATATTATACAAAAAATTTTTGTCAAATTCCCTGTTGCATCTAAACGTAAAATCGAACGTCATACGTGATATTTTTTGTCTCCATCATAAAATGGACCGTTTAGGATTCGACCTTCAGCTTTTGCTTGCTTTGACCATGAAAAATGTACCCTTTCTAAAGTGAAATACAAAACCGTCTTAGTGAACAGTAGGCAGTAGTGGCGCCCTTGACAGTAGTGAAATTCGTTCCCCCCTCCTAAGTCGGTTTTCAACTTGTATGTAAAATAACATTCTAGGTATATCAGTTATCGAGATGAAATACTTTTTAAAAAATTCAACCAACTTGCCGTCTTTAGTATGTAAACCAAGTCCTTTTTCTTCAAAAATACCTACATTCGGATCAGGATTAACCATTTTATCCTATCGTTTGTTATAGTATATCATCGTAATTCGACAGAATGATATACGTTGCTACCAAAATATCACACAACTTGTCCAACAAACCTGCTTATAAAGATAAAAGAAAATATTGCTTTTCTTATATAAAAGATCCATAAACCACTAGCAGATGACAGGCGATTACCAGCCCTGACTTGAGACTAACCCAATAATACCACTCATTTTTGATGGGGGAGCTAAAGTGTAGTGTTTTTCGTATTTTTCTGTAATATTCAATAATATTGATATTAACGAATTATTTGTAGCAGTAGATGTTAGAATTTTCAAATATCCTTTCAATTTTTCAGTATAGAAATTTATTTCCACTGTGCGATTACATTATTGCATTCTACGTATGGTGCGGTAGATTTGTTGAAAGCTTGATATTGTTATATCTAATTAAGTCAGACGTAGATATAAGTGCTTACCGTTTCCCAATTAGTGGAACCGTAACCACGCATATCTTTCTTTTAAATAAGCATCGTGTTCTGGGATTTCCTGCCTGCTGAAGAACGTGACATAAATAGTGTAGCAGATGTATAATGCATTTGCAATTGTATTGTTTTTTAGTGATTTGTTTCACTAGTTTGAACGGGAAAATATTCAAAACGGGTATATGCATGCAAATTCGCTTAAGCTGCCTACAGGTAACAACGGCTTTTTGTGTTACATTCTGTGTTCGCCTTGAGCTAGTTAATCCTTTTTCAGTGTCTGTTGTTTCTGAAAGCAAAACGGTAAAAAACCTTTCCATCCAACAGCAGAATTTTCCACTGAAGAAAACATCGAATAGGAAGTATATGAGTGTATCTAATTGAGTATTGATCTCGAAAATATGGAATAAATGGCAAAAGGAAAACAATATTGTTTTAACGAAAACCCGATGAAATTTGTAGCATCATAATTCAATATCTCTTTCCGGTATGGGTGTTAAGCAGACAAAGACATAATGCACTATTTTAACATCACAAATGGGAATAATACGTTACACCGCCTAGATTCATTTTATTTCCATATCTGAATTTTTGCATTTAGATCATTCGTATGAATCTCTTCATCATCATCATAAGGTCATCAGTCCTAAGACTGGTTGGACACGTACCTCCACTCTTTCCTATCCTGAGCTAAACTTCGCATTTCCCTAAAACTAGAACAACCCACATCCTTAACTATTTGCGAACAG
>NW_020439039.1:276843-330260 GCF_000699045.2 Agrilus planipennis | reverse complement strand
TATCCTCTCCTTTATATCCCTATTACTTCTTCCGTCCTGACATATAGATACCTAAAATCAGTCACATCTTTTAATCTTTCGTGTCCTATCTTTATATTCGCCATTTCCCTACTTTTTCTTTATTTTTTATTTTATTTTCATTATCTCGCGTTGATAATTCCCACGTATGAAGTGGGCGAAACACGTGTCCGCTCAAATTATATTATTTGTGGTAATTAAGGGTGAGTATTCCTTTTAATTTTTAATTAATATTTACCACAGTCTCCTCTTTCTAATTTACATCCATATGTTTGCATGTCTGAAAGTTCACCGTTTTCGAAATAAAAACGTATTTAAATGTATGGGCATAGGACTAGTCTGGTTCTAGCAAGCCACTCAGAGAAATTCGACCCCGCATTCAATCACTTGACAATTAGCAGCAACAGTAATGTTTTTCTTTTATATTGTTTTGCCAATGTATTGTTTATCTTAACCTGTATTAGTTATTTTTTCTTCTGACGTTGTAAGCTTGATGCAGTTAGTCAGTTAAGAACACGGAAACTTTGATCTTCAAAAAGACAACCCCCAAAGTAATACCTACAACGTTAGTTTTTCTCATATGGTGGTTTGGAAAATTTTAATGAAACATTTGCTATATCCTTATCATTTATAGCGAATACAAGTCCCGCAGGAAACTGCAAGGTTTTTAATGAAAGAGTTTCGCTCTTTGGGCTGTTCGTTCAACTTGCGCGTTCAAATCGCTTGACGGGTTTCACTTTTTTACAGGATGTGATGAACGCTGCGAATGAAATACGCCAAATTCCGGACATTTCTGCTTGACTCGGAAATAACTTTGATAGACATCTTGAAACCTATCTTCTAGCACAAAGTTCGAATTCCCATCAGTTTTGTAGTGTATGGATGCGCGTGTGTGGTAATTGGTATAAAAGATATTACGCCTTGGCAATACCACAAGGGTCGCATGGAAATTTGTCGTAATAAAGTTACAAGTACCTATACACTACTAGCGCTTAGGTAACATACATTTTTTCAATTTTTGCGAACTTTCATTTTGAAGAATAATTTAAATAGTGCTTATATCAATTCGGTGGGCACATACAGACCTACGTTGCCAATTCACGTCCAGGGTAGGCTTCTGATTGTAAGTAAAGCCCTTATCTAACACGCGTAATACAAGTAGGTATCAGTAGATGACGATATACTGCCACAAGTGGAATAGTTGATGCTTCTGATGGTTGTTAGGTTAGGTTAGGTTAGGTTAGAGTCCCCATACCAGAAATACAGTTTGGCCACCACAGTTCAAATGTGATAACAAAATGGCTCCTGCTATCGCTTTATCTTTTTTTTTCTTCACTTCCTCTCTTGATATTTTAATGGTGTTAAAAACTAAGTGTCATAACCAGAACATTTTAAATCGTAAATAAACCGCTTGTACAATATACCTATTCGCTGATGCCATAAAACCCAATTGATAATTAATTTCTTAATAGTTTATTTTATTCTCGTATAAAAACAACGATTTTATAATGTAATTAGCCTATAATTCTGTTTAAAATTTAAATGTATATATCAAAGCCGCCCAACGAATGGTTCGTCCATTATGTAATCAAGCCAATCCGAGCTAATCCAATAAGTGGCCAGACTGTATTTCTAGGGACCCTACTACTGACAAAAAAATGAAATTTTGATTACACACCTAATTGTTTAATTTTCCAGTGGGTACGTTTCTAGTAACTCTAGATAACATCATGTGGTCCGTGTACGTACTAACTTGACACCTAAAAATAATTCTAACATTTATGGTTTAATTAAACACACGCAGTATAAATGTATGTAAATTTTAGGTATATATTAAAGTTATTAAAGTCTACTGCTGAATAATACAGCTTGCATGAAAAAAAGCAACTAAAAAAAGGCTTGGCGAACGGAAATATTCGTAACGAATATAGCATGCTCATTCTGGGGTGTAAAGTAAATGGTAATTCTGTTTGATATATGTTACATGCAATTCTGCAATGCATACAAAAAGCGAATACATTTTATCCGGCAGTAACAGTGTACGTTTGCATTAATTATGATAAATTACAAATTCTAACGGCTGTGCTACTATTAGGCTGTAGGGGTGATACAATGGTTTCTCCGCACTATATCATGCAGTAAATGTTTCATTTTGATATTTATATAAAGTAATACATTCCGTGACAATAATACAATGTTATATACGTGGATATTTATGCACATGTACAAAGGGTTAGTAAACCATCTGAACCAGAGATGCCCAACCGCATCCGAACTTTTCAGACCTAAGAATCGAATCTCTATAATCAAACGACACATCAAAAAGGAAACAAAAACAGAATGAAATCCACCAACTCAAAATGCTACACCAGAACGGCTAATGTTCTGTTATCACATCAATAATATACTGGAGAAAAAGGCTTGAAAGGTGTTAAAAGTTTATTTATTCAGTGCAAAGAATGTTTAAGATCACTTCCGAATATTTTTGATTTATATAAAATGTTGAAAACCGAAAGTCATCAATGATTAAGTCTGGAATTATAATGGTAACTGTAATCGTAAATGAAGAACTTAACGTTAGCAGAGGTTCAAGGCATCTAAATCTTGAAGCCTTTGAAATAAGAGAAAATCACTCCAAAGCTGAATTCTTTAGATGGCATGAAGTCCTTAACAATGGCAAAAGTCATCAATGTTTTTATCCTTACGCCAAAATTAACTTATGGTAAGTTTTTGTTTCATCACTAATTTCAAATATATCCCTAAAAATAACTAGATGCGGAAGGATTGTGATATGTGCAGTTTTTATGGACTTTATTGTTTGGGGTGGATAAAGAAAAGAAGGCTTTGAAGGTGCACAATTAATTAAACATAAGGGAGGTTTGAAAAGAGGTCATCAGAAGAAACGCTTCAATAATTAATCCGGCTATGTCTTGTATCTTGACCTAAAGGAGTAATATAATATATAAAAAAATAAAGGAATTTTAAGAAGTCATTTAAAAAATTTTAACCACTTCTCGTTAACGTAATTTAGAAAAAAAAATTGCGTATTTTTACCGTATATTAACCCCTGTTTGTAGCTTGTCCAATTCCTCTATTATCTGCAAAATGATTTTCGAGAAATCTATTAGACCTTCAATTTTTGCTCCAGCAGTATTTCTCTGTAAACGCTATTATTTCTAATGGTTTTGTTTTAATATTAGGCCCAACTAAATATGCCAACTAAAATTGTACCCAAAATATTCTATATATTCCCTTAATGATACCCTACGAAATCAAGACTTAATTTCCTCAGTCTTTAAAGTCCTTAAATGAATTCTTTAGACTGTTAACTCTAGTGCAAAATATGTAGGTTAATATAGAGATTTAAGAAAATAGGTTGTGCCAAATGTCGTAATTTTAATAACTACACAGCCCCAAAAGCAGCATTTGATAAGAATGTTAAGATACAGATAATCTTGAAAGTTTACGATTAAAACCGTTTCATGTTCAATTAAATATTAATCCGAACTGAAAGAGAAGAAGAATCATGTCATAAAGAAAAGCGGATTGGAAAAGTCCCTTATCATGCAAACTTTTCTGACACGGAATAGGAAATCAGCGATTAACGCTTTACCGCAGTAAATGAAACTTTTCGGTTAAGTTCAGGCCATTAGCAGCTTTTTAGGGTGTTTTTAGTCAATACAAATCGGAAGGGGTTTAAACAGTTAATGTAAATTGAAAATCAGACACGAAAATTGCTTTAACACAAATTATATATCACCAACTCATGAGTTAGGATAAATTAAATATTATCTACGAATTGTTGTTTATGAACATTTAAATTCTATTTATTTAAAAAGGAACCAAAAAAGTGCATCTTTCCAACAGATGTTTGAATTATTTCGAAAATATTGATAACATGTTATTATATTTATGTGTTTAATAAAATTGAGTTACATAGTTATGATAACCGGTACATATATTTACATATTGCGTACAGTACGTTTCAAGGATATGCTGTTTTGGAATGAAAGTGGGAAAGAGAAATTGCGAAAAATTTGTTGTCCGAGTGCTATGTTGACAACAACAAAAACAACTCAAGCATGAATGAACAGATCAAAATCGTATTAAACACAACAAATCGCCCATTTTAACTCTTCCTGTAATATTGTAATGTTCGTAGGTTTAACAAAATTAACTTCTAAGACGGATAACGACAAAAACTATTTATTTACACTAATTATTAAAGAACTTAAAAACACTATTAAATTATTACTAAACTTAAGTTATGAATTATTCTATTTGTTTACACTAATGTTGATATATCACTATTCACTGCGCTATTTATTTCACTGCTATCACTGTCAATTTATTTCTGGATTCATTTCTGCAACGGTCAATTTATTTCTCCTTTCTCGTCGATCATCTGTTCCTTTATGTAGTCTTTTGTTTACTTACTGGAACCTTCTGGAAACATCCGGATAGTTTATTTTTCCTTTGGACTGTTTAACTGCTTTCTCAGAACGCAGATACGACATACACATTTTCAAATACGAGTTGGAAGATCAAGCCAAGGGAAGGAAATGGAAAGATTGGGAGTGGGAAAAGGGTTGAGTGTGGAGAGGAAACGGGAGTATTTGGGGGAGAAACCGTCGAAATAGGTAGTCCACCGCTGAAGCGATGTGTCACTCGCTCTGAAAATCGAAACATATGCAACATCGTAACCGTATATCTTTTATAAGTAAATGTGGGGCTGTTGTTAGACTATCCATTCAGTGTATTGTTATTAAGACCTTCTTCCATTATGAATAACAGCAGAATGCTGACATGTATTGGGATGGTTTGAAAAAAACTTCTCACGGTCTTAAAGTGATAACGTCTGGGGGATTTGACAAAAGTGCTTTTATTACATACCCTTTCACAGTTTCACATAATAACCCTCACCGCCCCTCCCCCCCCCCACTTCCGACCGAGGAAATGTAATAAATTCAATTGAAATTCAAGTGGAAAGTTATCAGATTTACAAAATCCGGAAAATAACCAATAACATCTAAATTCCTATCATTAATTTCATTCGTTACTAAACAACATATTTCAATACCGACTAAGAATTTCTAGTGTAATAGTATCCTGAAAATAAAAATGAGAAAATTTACTTCCAAATTAACTTTCGTATTATAAAAGTAAGGTTAGGGACGTTGGGCCGTGGTCATCATGAACGTTTAAGTCCAAGGACATTATTTCCACCACGATCTTTCAACTTGAATCTTAATTTTCCTGTCCTTAGCTAACCAAACTCTCATAATCTTTTGAACAAATCAAATCATGAATATAACACCTTATTGGATTTTATTACATTATAATCTGTATGAAAATATATGGTTGAATTTGTACGAATTTTCCTATACCAAGTCGTATTTTTCAAATTTGGAACTGTCCTCTGTAATAATAATTTACATCGAAACACGTTTTAGTATATTGCCGTTTACTACCTTCTATAGGGATGACTCTTGCGTTACAAAATCGGTGTCGATTTTATTACAAAATTGTAGATATTCAAATTAATTTTGCTGGAGCTTTGATCTTTTTGTCCCGGTATGATTTTTGAACGGTTTTCGTTATTTTAAGTTCAGTGTATAGTGAAAAATAATGTAGAAGATACATATTTTCGTAACAAAACTGAATAAAGTTTGCTAAATCAATTTTTACTTATCTATAGGTATTATTTGTTTAAGAAGTTTACATACTGAAAAAGACTGACGACATATAAAATTACATTATTAGGAATTAGGTAACTCCTCTCTTCTAGAAGATGTCAGAACTTTTCCCGTTTGAAAAATAAATTTGTAACTAGTGAATAGGAATCTTTACTTTGTATAATCAGATCCGACCGGGAGTTTGAAACTTTTATGTCGGGAGTTTCCAAGTGTACGGATGTCATCTTGAAATTTACTTATTTTTTAACTTTACATTATTTTCTAGCTAGCTACACGCTGTGAACATTTTCTGAACTTTTCGATTCTTCTGATTGATCTTTGGTGTACCTTTCTACTTCTTGTACTTAAAAATAATTTATTCCACTTTTTGTCAAATCACAATTTCAATATTAAATGTTTTTTAAGCAGTTTTTTAATTGATAATTACTATTTAGTACGTCACTGTTAATTAACTTTAAAATAGAATTCTTATCATTAATAGCTGTATATTATAATTCTGTAAAGGTCTAAATGATGGCCCC
This sequence comes from Agrilus planipennis, assembly GCF_000699045.2. Classification (NCBI taxonomy): domain Eukaryota; kingdom Metazoa; phylum Arthropoda; class Insecta; order Coleoptera; family Buprestidae; genus Agrilus; species Agrilus planipennis. The sequence goes on along the minus strand of NW_020439039.1, from coordinate 324,025 downwards.
CACCCCCTTCAGAGGAGGTCTCCCCCACCACTGTACCATAAAAACTTCGTGGCGATCTCACGCCCATAAAAAGTTATGGGGGTTCAAAGTTAATAAATATGTCAATTTTTATACATTTCTAGGCATGTAAATATTATTAAACAATATTCAAAGGTAAGACTAATAAAAAATATTGAGAAAGTTATATAAAACATTATTTAAATATCTTTATTAACAGGGTTCAGGCCTGACGCTGGAAGCTGGCGGAAATTTTAAAAAGGTGTGGATGCGCGGTGGAAAAAGTAGGCAGTTTTAGGTATAAAAATTGCAGCCCTTATCTTCAGTATTTTTATCAGGGGCGCAGATTAAATATATAAAAATAGGGATCAGTGAGCAAGTAATAAACATACAAACAGAAGAACTAATTGTTGATGTTGGTGACAGTGATAGAGATTCCAATGATGATAGTGAATGTGAAAACTAACTATAAAACAAAAGCAATAGGTAAATTTTTTTTCATGTTTTTACATTATTTTCTAGTACGCTACTGTCCTATCTGTATTAATACTATAATTTACGCCTACTGAAAGCTTATTTGTGTATCGGTTCCAAGTGACTTACCCAAATAGGTCATAAATGGGCAAGTACCTGCGCGACCGCACGCCAGCTTACTTCGTCAGACCCGTAGGTTAGGTTAGGTTAGGTTATCGCGTTTTGTTCAAGTGACCACCCTCTTTCGATCCCCCACCTCCACCTGCTTGAAAATAATTTTTTTATTGAATTATAGTGTATGAAAATAATCAACTTTCAATCCCCATAACTTTTTGTGGGGGTGAGACTGCCGCAAACTTTTTATGGGGTTTTACTCAGATGACCACCCTTTTTCGATCTCCCTACCCCCACCCTCGAAGGGGCCATCATCTAACCCCCATAATTCTTTATGGGGGTGAGACCGTCACGAACTTTTTATGATACAGTGGTGGGGGGACCTCCTCTTTCGATCCCACCCACCCCCACCCCCTTTCGTGGGGGTGCCATCATCTAGACCTTTACCTACAATTCTTTGAAGATTATAGTCAAACGGATTCAATTGATTAATAAAAGATTATTATTTGTGTGTAACTACCAATTGAAAATAATTATTACCTAAAGTTGGTTTATTCCGTACAGAGCTTCGAAAATCCCATTCATCTAGTACCTATGAAGTGAACATGCGTGCGTGTATGTGTCTGTAGATATCTACATACCTATATATATATATATATATGTCCCTTTTGTCCCCGTTCAAAGCTATTCGCTTCAGTCGAATAGAATTGTTAGGGTCAGTATAATTAACAGCCACTGGCAACATAGACCCACGACCGAATCTACATATACACCATACGCCATACATGCACTAATTTATTCATTATAAAGCTCGCCATTTTCTCTGGAAGAAGACGAATATAATTTCGGGCAATACCACAGAGACCACTGTATATTTACTTTATAAACAGAACCACTTTTCGGCGTTATCAGCCACATGAATAGAACATTTCGGTCAATTTGCTTCGTTTGTTTAATGCTCTCGTTACAAGTTTTAATTAAAGCACAACTCAAAATATATCTAGGTACATGTTGGAGGAGATGAATTATTATTATGCAACATAATTTCCGTTTCAAATTTCACACATGCCACATTAGCCTGCGCAATTCTTAATCGAATAATTAAACCAAACGAAAGAGAGTGTACAAACCTTTATAAATACCTCAAACCCGTGTTTTTGAGCATTTTAGTATTTGCGACCCAAATAGTTTTCAGTGAAATTGTGATGCAATTATAATATTAGTTTGTTTTATTTCAGCTTTAAATCTACACATCGACATTGAAAAATTACCACAAATAAGTAAACTTGTTGATATTTTATTTCACCAAACTAAACAAAAAATATTTTTTTTATAACGTTTTTTCATTTTTTTTCGATATCCTCGCGCCCCTTTCAGTCTTAACACGCATCCCTAGAGGATACGTCCCACAGGTTGAAACCGCTGTTTTACACTTCATCAAGGTAAAACAAAAATACTGGTATGCAAGAGAACAAAAAGTAGGAAACGACCGAATGTAAAGACAGGAGATGAAAGATTATAAGACATGGCTGATTTTAATAATCTAGGAAGTCAGATAAGTCAGGACGGAAGGAGTAGTACGGTTATAAAGTTATCCTCTATAAAGCTATTCTCTGCTTTATATCTCTACCGTAGGGTCGAGTCGCCCTCAATAAAAAGAAGTCACCTTTTTTTTCCACAATTTATTTAAAAATTCGAAAAAGATTATTAAAGATTGAATCGATGAAGCTTTCAAGTAATGTAACTCCATATTTAAACATAATAAAATAAAAACACTTGCAGTTTACAAATAATTTATCATATCTTCACCACCTGAAGAAGGCACAGTCTGTCGAAATAATTATAGTGGTTATAATAAATTATTTGTAAACTCCAAGTGTTTTTATTTTATGATTATTAAAGGCGCGGCGGAAAAGAAATGGTTAGAAATGGCGAGGTATTAGAAAGAATAGAAGAACAGAGGAGTCTATGGAAGTCCACATAAAATAGACCAGATATGTTGGTAGGACACCTTCTCTGGTATGAAAGTCTAGTCAGAGACATATTAAAGACAAAAACAGAAGTTAAGAGGGGTAGAGGTAAACCTAGATTAGATTACTTTTTGCAAATAGTTATGGGACGTTGTAGTTTTAGGGAAATGCGAAGATTAGCTCAGGATAGGAAGGAGTGAAAGTGCGTGTCCAACCAGTCTTAGGACTGATGACCTTATGATGATGAACAAAAAACTGCTGATGTTTACGGTGACTATTCACTTTATTACAATTTTTCTGAACGCATAGTTATAACTCCTTTAGAGAACAACGACGTTATGTAAAACTTTTCTTCTACAGATTGGCTGTAATTTAGTATGCGCAACAAACATTGTAAGAAACCATAAAAAAGACAGACACGCATCAATTCCAGTTTGTTACGTTTCTTTTTTCTTCTTGTCATGCTCATCACGATAACACTGATAAGCAGGAACAAGATTTTCGTTTACTTTTTAGCTTTACTTTTTCCATTTATTTTTATCGTTTTTCTTTTTGTAAACATTCATAGCAAACATAATCTGCAAGGTAGTGAATCCAATATTTGACAAAATAATTGTTATGCTTCTAACAACAAAAATCTATTGAAACTAATCGTGTCTTTTAATTCAGTGTATCATGAATAAATCGTTTAAACATATTAGTATCAACCATCAATTCTTATTTATAAATTATCAAAGGCCTTGATACTAGATAGTACAGACAAATTTATTGTGATTTTAATGGTAATAAAAAAACAATTTAATGTATAAAATAATGTATCGTAGTTATAACAGAGTAAATATCGCCGGTGAACTTTTTCCATGTATCTACCGAGGTTAGATTACGACGAACGTTTTTCGTCCTTGTTCTTGTTTCGTGAATCAAGTAATAAATATATTAAATATGACAGTTTTCACGTAATTTCTCCGTTAGATAACCTTCGAAATATCAAGATAAATCAGAATAACCCGAGTCGAAAAATTGGGACTCATTTTATCCTCAAATGAACTATTTAGACTCATTTTTTCCTCATTTAGACGTTTTTAATCTCAGATACCTCAATAAGTTTTCATAAGACTCATCACATTGGATTCTAAAAAGTCTCATTTTATTCTCAATGTCTGCAATCCTATGGCAATAGTCCTCAATTTAACCTCAACAAGAAAAGAATGAGACTTTTTGAAGACAAAATGAGGTTTCCTAAATAATCTTTACTCCTCAAAAGTCTCATTTTGTCCTGATACGGGAAAACCGCTTGTAAAATGAGACTTTTGAGTCTTGTAGTTTGAAATATCTCTAAAAATTCTATTGAGATCAAATGAGGACAAAATGAGTCCCAATTTTTTGACTCGGGAAGTGTGATAAAATGTGCTCCGCAATGAAGACCTTCTCTCCGAAAAAGAACAATATCACTTTGTCCATGACACAGAATAGGTAATTTCTTTTTATAACAGCCAATATCGTATTTGAAAAATTTCACAATATTAAAAAGTCATGAAAATTCCTTCTCTCGGATATAATCACGTTAATATATTCAGGACTGAGAGAAGAAGGATCTGATTGCATGCATACATATGTTATGTATCGTGGAAAGTTGAGGGCATTAATTTAGGATTTTTCCGTTCACCGTGGACCAGGTGCAATTTCCATATTTAACGATATGTAACGGAAATTAGCACCGCATTAGGAATCCATTTCCGCGAGTTGAAATGCATTCCCTGCAGCCGTTTAACTCCCATTAACTCACAACCTGCTGTTTTTAGTTCAAATAGAGTAGTGGCGCTCCCGAAGTTGAAACCATTTATAACTTACGATCCAAGCCGGTCCTCATTCACAAAATAATTATGAATTTTCTGCAGAAGTCGTGCCAACTAAACCGAGTTTAGTCTTCATTAAGCCCTTAGGTGTTTTTTGTAATTAAGGAGTCGCTTTTGTTAATCGAATTTGTCTCCGGCATCAACCTCGCTCAAATCCTCAACTGTAACGAAAACGAATTGCTCAAAATGAAAGTAAAACCATGCATTTGATGGATAAAAAATCAGAAAACGGTTGATGATCGACTAATTTTGGTAATGTTAAGAAAACTGACGTGGTATAATCCATCCCTAAACTAACCTAACGGAGTACTATATTTGTTTTTTTATTACGATTACGCATTATTCCATTCCGTGTAAGAAAACGGATTTACTCCTTATTAGGAAAGAATTACCATACTTCCTGTGGTTTCCACCCTAATAAACGTTAAATGTGGTTTCATATCTGGGAGGTTAGATATAGGGTAATTTCGGGTGAGTTGGCACACTTTTTTAAGTTATTATAACTTCAGAAATAAACTCAACAAAAATATATTCGTCATTAAAATAGTAACATGAATAAAACTGTTATAAATGTATAGGCGAGTTGGTTTACATGAAAAGTTTGACATTTAATGATTTTTGACACATAAAACCATTCCACACATGTCACAAAAATTGACATACTTTGAGCAGCTGTACATGAAACCATCGCACCATTGGAGACACTGCATCCAGTCGTCTCCAGAAAGGCTATCACTAAATTCCTGTAGAATAAAATCTGAATTGTCGACATTCGTTATTGACTCATTTGTAACCGGTTTATTCACTACCATTCTATTTTGCTTCTTTGGTTTAATCTTCGTCATTAGATTCATGGCCTTCTATCGTGTTTTCGCCTGTTTTGATTCTCTGACACATTTTCTTTTTTCAATGTACTCCGATGATGTTAAAACGGCTGCCACCTGTTTCGCTCGCTTCCTATCCTTTTCAATATCTGTGGAAGATGTACCTGGTACGGGATTAAATTTTTCTAACATGGTTCCTGGGGTATCATTTTATCAATTGCTCTTGGACTATATTCGTATCTTCCTAAACCCAGCCTGCTAGTTACTGAATGGCTCTACCTTCCAGGACGGATGATAAAGTAGCATACTTTTCTATTATACGAGATAGATGGCACACGAATCATCTCTCTCTCAAAGTTACTGTTCCATCTTTCCCAGTTTTACAGGAGAGTTGTTACAGGTAATTTTCGCTAAATGCAATACAAATCTGACAACTCCGCCAATCTGATTATAACCTCAACAATTGTCACAGCCACTTTGATAATAAAACACCCATAAAAATTGCAAATAAATATGAAATATTTCAACTTGTTTACACGGCTCAATTTAATTTTAGCTCTTCTCAAACCTGTTTTTGTGCATAACTTACGCTTTGTAAGTTTTAACGCCAAAATCTTTACCCTATGATGCAACACGTGTGCACAACTGCCGTTGATTGACATCAACGTTGCCGAGCTCAACTATTGTTGCAAAAACTGAAATGTTCCAACTCACTCGGTGCACTATCTTTCCCGGAATAACCCTATTGTTTTGCAGGAGGTATGGTAAAAACAACTGTATACGGACCTCGGGGTTTTCCGTCCTCGCCTTCGGCTAGGGCATGTTGTATTTTCTTCTCTTGGTCTGCACTATGCAATGCACTATATTAATATTCGATTTTTTACCTCCACCCCTCATGTACCTATACTTCGTTTAGTTTCTCTAGCGATGTGACCTTTAGTTTGACCGGCGCAAAGTAGAAAAGAACAGCACTAGACCAGAAAAGAAAGGAGACAACTTTCGGCCAAACTCTCAACCGGTGAGGAACGTATAATCCGTACAGTACTGCACAACAAAATACACCATTTTATCTACTAAAATTGCACTGCCGGAATGTGCTGTTATTGGTACCAATTACTACTCAGAATATCAATGAGATGTTTATTGATGGTTTGACGAACTTGTTTTATGATTAAAACTCACGTTAGTCTTTTAATGTTGTGTTTATTCAAATTTGCAACTAAATAAAAACGTAACGCTAAAAAATATTAATATCACTTAACTATTATTTTACGAAAAGCTTGTAATATGCTTGACTAGTTCTGATGATTGCCTATGATTGTGATTGTTTGATGATTGTCACACTTGTGATTGTTGCTGGTGATTGTCACTGATGATTGCCACTTATGATTGTCACTGTTCTTTGTGGTTGTCACTGTTCACTGAATATGTTTTTTTTTTTTGGTGTTTCATTCCCACCAGTCACTCTAATGCTGGTGGGCGGGCAGTCCCTCCGGGCTACGCCGGAAGGTAGGGCAGAAGGCCCTCTTCAGTCTGCTTTCAGGAATCGTGGGAATTGGCGGGTGGTGGTTCGGGTGAGAAAGATGAGATGGACGAAATGAAGACAGAAAAGAATGAAAGATTATCTGTGGAATATTACTGCCTCAGCATTTGCCTAAGTGATCCAAGGAACCACAGAAAAACTTGGACCAAGGCAGGCGGACCCGGAATCGAACCGGCGTCCTCCCGAATGGTAAGCAATGGTCACTGAATGTGATGATTCATGTGCTTTTATCCTTTTTTCGGATATTAACAAGAATTGAGTTAAGAGGGAGAGTAGGTGGAGTTAGTAAAGTTTAGAAACATTAATTGGATTAGGAATAGAAGAAACAAGGTAGTTGGTCCAAGATAAAAAAATGGGGTATAAGGGGTGCGGTTCGATAAGAAGAGAAAGGGAGAGATAGGTGTGCGTGCGAGTGACCAGCGTGCAACAATTCTTGGTATCAGGTGTCAATGATTTGAAGGTGATCAATCGTATCGACCATTGCACACCAACGAAAATAATAATAGATTTTATGACTGCAAAATAAAGATAAGGAATACAAAGTAATTGAAATATTATGATGTTGGGATAAACCCCTAATGATACACTTATCATTAATAGTCAATTTTAAAATATACAATAGACAAGGTACCTAAGAATAAACTAATTGTTTGGAAAGTAAACAAAATAACATAGTCATAAACCTCATTTAAAGTAAAAGGAACTTAAATTAAAAAATTAAAAGGAATACTCACCCCTAATTACGCGAGTCGCGCGTTGATAATGCCCACGTGTGAAGTGGGCGAAACACGTGTCCGCTCATATAAAATTATTTGTGGTAATTAGGGGTGAGTATTCCTTTTAATTTTTTAATTAATATTTACCACAGTCTCCTCCTTCTAATTTAAAAGGAACATATTTAAATAGTAAGAACCCCAATTACAAAATTGCACCTAAAAGCTATAGCGAAACAATGGATACAGAACGTTGACACTCAACAGGCTTTGACGCATGTTATACCAGTTGCGCAGTCCTAGGTTTAAAGTCTGTTACAATTTCCAGTTTTGCGCCCAACATATGTTTATTTATGTATTACCTAATAATTTAAATGTCTTTATAATTTGTTTATACGTATAACTAAATACTTATTCAAATACAATTTTTAACCCACTCTAATAGATTTGATAATGATGTTTGTATTTTGATAATTTTGATATCCGCTACTGCGTAGTATCATATTTTCTTTTAGGTACATAATACGAATCAATAATTTCATCGATAGCCATTAGTTGCAACTTATTTTGAATTATGTACATTATCGGCTAACTCGATCAAATTAGCGTACAATTTCACGATTTAATCATATGTTGCATGCTAAACATCAGTCAAAAGGAACAAATCATTAATCAAAAGCAGCATCACGAATATTTTTCATTTGATGCTACGAGAGGTAATTGCAGTTTGTGGTTTATATTAATCCAGCATTGACACATAACAAAATTAGATTTGAATATGCATCCATTCAAGACAAAATCATATTTCGATATCGAATAAAGCGCAATATAATCATCTAATTTTGAAAAAAGTTGAAAGAATATCGATTGGTCGTAATGGAACAAAATCGTGTACCCCTTTTACATATATTTCAGAAAAAGAAAATATTTTTAATCTGTCTAATAACGCGGACTTGAAATTATTCTACTTTTACGCAGTTAATGATCTCTCGGTAAAAGCGTTTTAATAAACTTTTATTAAATATGTAAATAGAGGAGAAATGCTTTGTAATGCTTCAAAGAATTTAGTACAAAACTCTACATTCTTCAGCATTATTCCGTTTTATTCAGTCTTTTTTAAAGAGTAAATGTGATGACGTATGATTCCAATTTACTCTTGAAAATGACTGAATAAGTCGAAACAGTATTGCAGAATTTTTTATTCAACTTTTTGAAACTTTAAAGTATTTTTATTTAATTATCTATAACAGTTTTGCATTCAAACAATTTTTCAAATCATTATTTTTGTGTTAAGAATGATCGAGTACAGTAATTATTAAATCACAGCTTTATCTACATAAATTAGCATTGTTGTTTTTAAAACGATGAATATCTTAGTATGCAATTGATTTTCAAGTATAGGGCATTTTTAATGAAAAAGAAGGAGCATTAAGAGAAGTTTCCAAATTGACCAAAAATACAGGGTGTTCCATTTAAATTTATTGAAAGAATTCACTGTGAATTTCCCTGTATACTGGAGGAGACATCTTTCCCCTCTGCACATTTGGAAATAATTTTAGTTTGTAGTACTCATCACTCCCTACAACTTTTGTATTACTCCTTTTTTTTAATTCATACGTGTAATAACCAAACTGTTGAAACACCCTGTAAATGAATGCTTGTTCCAGGTTTATTTATTTGATTTCAGTATTTATTATCTAGTTTATTGGTTTTCCACTAACACGGCTACCCTAAACGAAAGTAGGTCAGTGCACTGGGGCTCCAGAGCTTTAGAAATCTTCGGCCGACCTTTAAATTGATCCCATGTGAAAAACACCATTTTGTTATAACTGAACACCCTCCCAAAAAAATTGATTTGTTTTTATTCTGGAAGGCCAAATAATAATTTTTTTAGGAACCACCTGGTCGTCACAGCAGTAATGCATGTGGTTTTCTATGTGTACTTTTATGCGTATTATTATAGTAATTAATATAAATCAAGCCTTTTTAACCCTTCCCCCAATATTTATCTATATAATTTATATCTAAGAATCAAGTAATAATTAAAAAAAAGATTTATAAAAAGGGTTAAAAGCCCTCCGCTCTGAGTATGCCAAATTAACTAGGGTATAAAAAGTTAAGAACCACTTGATTTTGATGCAATTTGAAAATCAATAATACCACAATCAAATGGTCATACTGGCCTACAATTATCATGGGCAGTTTTTGCAGATGTATGCCTTGAACATGTCAATTTCATGATAACCCTTTTACTGATGAACTCTTGTAGGTCATGAAGTGGGGTACTTTCTGATGAAATAATTAAGTGGCCTATAAAAAATTGCGCAGTACTTATGCGTAATCTACAAAAAGGGCAAAAGTTTCATTTTTATATTCTATGTAGGTATATATAAAATAATAGTGTAACTGATTGATGAACAATGCGCAGTCAACGGTGAACTTGGACATTTGAAATTTGATTAGTGTTCATTAAGCAAGGATTATTTTGAAGTTCCATCCGTAAAGGATCGAAACGGATTGGTATAGTTTGTATGGATTAACATTAGTTTTCTAAGATTCGCTCGAGTGGAAAAGAAAATGGGCCTGAGAAATGGGGATTACTTTGCAGAGTGTCACTATAGGTACTGCGGGTTGGAGGTCAAAAATTATTTTTTTTTCGGGTTATATTATATGCATAACAAGAATTACTTTAACCATTATTAATTACCTTGTATTAATTTATTTTTCTAATTTAATAAAATAAAACAATTGATCTCTTGGTATGGAAAAAAAGGCAGGAGTAGGATTCCTTCTGAAACATAAATTGCTACTAACGACTTTGTAATGATGATAATGAATTTCATCTTTCACAATATTCGTGAATTGTTACATATACATATACAAATGCGTCCCGATTTAATTCTACAAATTTGCTTCAGTGCAGCGGAGTAGATCTATTTCAACAATTTTCCCATTTTCTTTTGTGCGTCTTCCACCCCTCCCGCGCTTTCACATATTGGCAATTTCCAGGTGAATGAAGCTTCCGTGGCCCATGACATTCTCATATCAATTTGATATCGACGGCGCGCCGGCGGAATTACTAATCGAAGAATATTTTCGTTGAATAACAGATGATAAACTATCTGAAATACAGGGTGCACTTAAAAAGCACCATACTATACGATTGTTTGCAATATTTTGTAGACGCAGCACAATTACAATACAATATTGGTTTATTAAAGAAGTTTCTGAAATAAGTAGCAAGCTTGAAGGAGGTGATAGAGCGCTATGAAACAAGAAAATTAGATAAATGTTTGGTGGTCCGATATAACAGGTCAATTGAAAAGTCCCCGGCCTAAAATAGTAAAACACATTTTTTTTGCAAAATTCGTTTTTCTTATTCAACATAATTCTCTTCAAGGGTGATACACTGATTATAGCGATCCTCCAACTTTTCGATACCATTTTTGTAGTACGATTTGTCCTTTGCTTCAAAATAGGCCTCAGTTTCGGCGATCACCTCTTCATTCGACGAAAATTTTTTCCCAACGAGCATTCTTTTGAGATCTGAGAACAGGAAGTAGTCGCTGGGGGCCAGATCTGGAGAATACGGTGGATGCTGAAGCAATTCGAAGCCCAATTCATGAATTTTTGCCATCGTTTTCACTGACTTGTGAGACGGTGCATTGTCTTGGTGAAGCAGGACTTTCTTTTTCTGCAAATGCGGTCGTTTCTCGGCGATTTCATCCTTCAAACGGTCCAATAACGCTATGTAATAGTCGCTGTTGATGGTCCTTCCTTTTTCAAGGTAGTCAATGAAAATTATTCCACGCGTATCCCAAAATACAGACGCCACAAGCTTGCCAGCCGACTGTTGCGTTTTTGCACGCTTTGAGCGGGTTCATCGTGTGCAGTCCACTCCGATGACTGTCGATTGGACTTCGGAGTGAAATGATGGAGCCATGTTTCATCCATTGTCACATATCGACGCAAAAACTCGGGTTTATTATGCGTGATCATCTTCAAACACTGCTCTGAATCATCAACTCGTCGTTGTTTTTGGTCAAAAGTGAGCTCGCGCGGCACCCACTTTGCACAGAGCTTTCTCATACCCAAATATACGTGAATGATGTAATGTATACGTTCCGTTGATATCTGTAGAGTGTCTCCTATTTCATTCAATTTCAATTTACGGTCATTCAAAATCATTTTGTGGATTTTTTTAATGTTTTCGTCCGTAACAGCATCTTTTGGGCGTCCACTGCGTTCACCGTCTTCGGTACTCATTTCACCACGTAAGATCAAACAGTCGTTGATCCACAACCGTCACTGTTTACATTTTTTATGGATGGAGTTACAGGTCTGACGCTGGAAGCTGGCGGAAATTTTAAAATGGCGTGGATGCGCGGTGGCAAAAGTAGGCAGTTTTAGGTATAACGATTGCAGCCCTCTTTCTTCAGAATTCCTATCAGGGGTGTAGATTAAATATTTAAAAATAGGGATCAGTGAGCAAGTAGTAGGCAGACAAACAGAAGAACTAATTATTGATATTGGTGACAGTGATAGAGATTCCCATGATGACAGTGAATGTGAAAACTGACTCTAAAACAAAAACATTAGGTTTATTTTTTTTTGGTAAGTCATGTTTTTACATTATTTTCTAGTACGCTACTGTCCCATCTGTATTAATACTATAATTTACGCCTATTGAAAGCTTATTTGTGTATCGGTTCCAAGTGGATTACCCAAATAGGTCATAAATTGACAACTACCTGCGCGACCGCTCGCCAGCTTCCTTCGTCCGACCTGTACTTAGTTGGTATTGTAACTTCTCTATACGCTGTCAATTTACGCCCAGGGCTTCGGATTACAACTTCGTTTAGTTTTTCTGCAGTTTTTTTTTTGGATTTACTCGCCATGCAATTCTCTATTGCATCTGGTTAATACCCTCCAAAGATTGCTATTTATTTCAGAAACACCCTGCATATAGCAGACTTATAAATTACAATACATGACAGCTATTTTAATCAATCAAAAGCGTAGGAATGCGTTTACCAGTCCGTAGAACAGCTAGCAAAATAAATGAGAAAAGACGAATCCTTTGCCCAATTTTATGTTTCTGCAGATTTTTCAATTTCATTACTTACTGACAGTATAATAATCTTCTTCAGTTAAAAAAACTTCCAATCTGTAACTGCCAACCAAGAAACTTTCCGTTCTCACCTGGTGATAAATTGAGGAGGTGAATAACCGTTATTCGTATTACGTATATAATATTCTGTCTTTTGATTTATTGAGTCAATTACGACAACAATATGGCGGAATACTGGTGCGGAAAGTATTACATTAGAAAAGAGTGAATTAAATTGAGTGGCAATATACAATGTATTACATTACAGAAGAAGAATTTGAAACATAAATGAAATGTTTCGTCGCCGGTCTGGAAAATTAAAAGCTCGTGTTCTGTAACGTAAGAGGATTGATCAATTTTCATTTGACGGAAAACATTTGAAATGAAAATTGCGGAAACACTTTAACTTGGAATGTAACATAACCGGAACAAATTTTAGTAATGTTCAAAAACATGAAAGTGGGTTTTTACTGGAGATGCACTTGATAGTGATTTCGTCAGATGCCGGATAATCGCGTACCCAGCATTACCTGCCGGTTAACCAGCAAAACCGCTACGGTTGATCGTTCATGTATTCGGGCTATCAATTAAATATCACCCCTTGCCAACATCCCAAAGTAATCATTAAGTCTCGTTTAAAAACTAAAACCAATGAAATTTTAATTCTTGATAGGCAGATTTTCAACATGAGAGTTGTGTTGAAACGAGCTTATAATGTTTATAAACACTAAATGTCTGCAAGGTGACAAAATTATACTAAGTAATAATGAGTTATAATTAATCAAAACTTATTTACCAACAGACGCCAAAAATTGTAACAGTTCGACCATATTGACCATATTCTTGCTCACAAGAAAAAGTGAACACAAGAACTATATCGAAATAACAAATAACTTAATATTGTGTTCAATAAATAATACAAACGACCTATCCCAATACAATCTTAATTACCATTTTTCGTTTTGCTTACTAAATTATTATTGCTGATTTCTCTGGTAGAATTACTCGTATTAAGTAAAAGTATAATTTTTCCATTTCCCTAGAAGTCATTGAGACAAGTTCCCATTAACTGTCTCTGCTTCCCATCGGGTTTATTGATATCTTTTTATAGTACATTTGTCATAATTTTATAGGGAGAAGTGTTTATTTTTATGCTTTAACGATCTACTACTGTTCATAATTCAGAACATTTTTCTTCAGTAAAAGAAAACAGAAATGATAATTCCTGTAGAAGTCGATCATTGTAATAATTTTGGTTATACTTTGAAGGTCTGTAATATGTATTATCACATCTTAACTTTCTAAGAGATAAAATCCTTTTTGGTGCTGTGGCTCCATATTCTAAATTATGCATAAAGGCGTTCACGTTTAGATTTAGAAGACGAGTCTAGTATTCAAGTGACGATGCCACGTGAGGAATTCCGGAAATAAAGAATGAAATGGTAATTTGCCAAGACTTATTGATTAATAACTATATTTGACGATGATAAACGTTATTACTAGGGATCGCCCTCATTGCGGACGCAAACCGGCATAATCCAAGTATAGCGAGTATAGGCAAGCGGGGCATCCTTATACTAGCCCTAATAAAATTAAAAAAATCAATCGGACGCTCAAAGAAGCAGTTGTATATCGCCTGTGATTCGATTCTGTGTTGTAAAATTAATAAAAAGACTGTTGCATAATAAATCAGATTTAGTTAAAAACGAAATAGAAACGAAAGTTGATAATTCTTTGTACTGTAATAAACTCCAGTAAGCTTCTGTATTTCTCTCTTAATGAAAATATCACAAATGGCGCGGTAAACGCCATCTGTAGTACGATGCTACATTTCCAACAATTGTTGGAGCATTCGTAATCCTAAAATATAGCATCGTACTACAGATGGCGTTTACCGCGCCATTTGTGGTATTTTCTAAAACGCACTGTTAATACAGCAGGTAAAAGTTGGCCTGTGTTCTGTAAGAGTTGTCTGCGACGCGCTGATGAGATCCAAATAGATCGAAATAACGATCCGCGTCTGGCAGTTTCGACAGAATACAGACCACTTCGAATTATTGTATTCTCTCGTTAATGGCTATATCAGCCGAAAAAGTTGTAGATTCCAGATTAAAATCCAGCGAAACCTATTTCCTTTTGTTGTGTTCCTTCTTTTATTTTTTAAATTAAACAAATTGTTTCACGAAAATTACGCTTTAAATATTTAAAGTTAGGTAACTTAAAATCTTCTTATCTTAAAGTAACGTAATACTACATAAATAATATTTTTATAGCTCCTCAGATATTTATTAAGTATGCAAAATTTCATCAGCAACTAAGTATCAATTTTTATTAGCAATTTCAAAGTAATATTATCTCAAGTTTTATCGTATTTCCTTTCCAAAACTTTTACTCTAGACTAAAAACTGCGAAAATTCCTATGAAAAATTATATTTTTAGTACCCACCAATCTATTTCTATTCATTGTCAGATGCAAATATATTGTAGTTGTTACGTTCAAGTACAATTATTTGGAAAACAAAAGATTTCGCATGATTCAAGAGTTTCAATTCAAATGATTGCCAAGCTTATTTCAATGGTAATGTGATCCCTATCTTCTAGCGATAAGGAAATGTTTCAATGCATCCAAATGAAAAGCTATTCAAGGGAATTTGCTAAATGTAACATACGTTTTCGGATTTGTTACATAAAAAATCCTTTAGTTTTTTATTGTTGGAGGGGCAATATGAGTGAGAAATATAACTTTAATACGAGGGAGATTAAAGGAGACCGTACACTAAGGATAATATACATACAACATAACGAAAATATGTCGTGTGTGCATAAAACCAATGGAATAGTAGACGTTATCGTAAACGTTATATAGTAGACGTTATTGGGGTGGACCACATCCGGCTAATTGTAGGTGTTGCGTTCTCCAAGCCAAAACTACTTACAATTAAAAGATAACTAACTAAAGGACAAGTTGGGAAAAGCCCCTAGTACTTATCACCATGACCGACATAAAAGAATTCTTGTACGCCGATGCAATGAAGCCACGGTAAAGGGATACCAACATCATAAACCGATTTACCACGAAGATTTTTCCTAACCAAATTCAAGACCGCGATGTTTGAGTTGGTCTAAAAACTGAAAGTTGTCAACAGTCAAACAGAAATCGCCATGAAGCTATTGGCAGCGTAAACGACTTTTTAAGTCATATTACAGGACTAAAAATACCAGAATATTTGAACAGTTACATAGAGATGCCGTAGGAGAAATCTGCAGATTGGTACGCAGATTTCATGGGGTTTCTTAGTAGGTAGAAATTCCACACTACCTCACCCAACCCAAGTAGGGTGTGTATTCGGAAGATTTGTTCCCCAACAACCCAAGGAAAAAGAAACGGGTGTTACGACCTTTAATGTTTGAAAGTGACCTTGCCCGAGCACTCATCAGCGGGGGCTGGGAGGGTCCTGTTAACATTTGTGTCAAGGGTGACAATTTCATAAATCCGAGATGACTTACCAGTGCAAACAATTCGACTAGGAGGAGATTCGGCCATCCAGGATCTGATCTATGATAGAAACTGATTATACGGCTTTATCAATAATATACACTATACACATGATGATACTCAATCGACGTCTTCATTTATAAAACATTCTTTTCAATGGAAATAGATACTATTTCCGTTTTGGTGTGAACATACGGGAAATTCATCTTGAATCTTGAAAACCCTTTAGTAATTACAATTCATTTAGTAGTAACTAGTTGTTCTCGTGAGCATAATAAAGTCTCACTAATTTCACGTTTATTATGTATATTAACGTAATAAAAAAAGGTTAGAGTTATCTTTCCTATCCGACTAAGAATTTTCTTAGTTTATAGTTAGGCATACCCTAAATGGTATTAGGTCTTAATACGGTTTTCTAAAATTTAGGACAAGCAAACGGTTATTTATTGTTAGATACTATAGGGATGGTCGATAAAGAGTCAGCTTGAACAATTCTGAATTAGATTATCATTGGAAAAATTAGAGGTTATCCCAAATTGAGGTAAGTTTTTGGAGTGCCTCAGCTGGGTCTTAGAATAATAATATTATTATTATATGACTCCAAACATTTACCTCATATCATCTAAGGACTTTTTATTCGCACCTTATCATCATCATCATCATAAGGTCGTCAGTCCTAAGACTGGTTGGACACGTATGCTAATGAAATTTTATTACTATACTAAGGTTTTAATTTTCCTGATTAGGTATATATATATATATGTGTGTTTCTTAAATCTTATCGCCTTATTCAATAAAGTATAAGATGTTTTAAGAAATAAAGGGCATTAGGATAATATAGGTGCGGGATTTGTTTTTCACAAGGATCTGACTAGAAATTTTAAGTTTGACTAAAGTTTGGCTTTTTCAGAGTCTAATTAAATCCCAATTATATTTCTAACCATCAGTTATTAGGCAAGTCTAAATAATTTTCTAATTGGGCTAATTAAGGTCCTAATTTGGTCCGGATTAGATCCCTAAATCTGGCACTCCTAAGTTAGTTACGAACAGGGAAGTGTGTTATTTTCCTAACTAGAGCCTTCTTCGATTGCCTCATTGGGAACAAGTAAGGAACTCGGTTGGCCTAATAAGGGCCTTAAAAAAAAAACAAACTGAAATTTCTGGTCGAGTCGGTGAAACATAATATGTATTTAAAATAATAAAATCAACTGAACTGTATCACAAAATTTAAAAGTTTTGGCAATTAATTTAGCTTTTGAACCAATAGGTAACGGACTAAGCTCGCCGAAAGCCTAGCGCGGTCAAACTTAATGGGCTTCCCTGTCTGATCAAAAACTGATGTAAATATTTGTAGTGTACATTTTATATAAAATTGATAATATTATTTTATATTACTATTGTTACAATTTGGTAATCCAAACAAAACGTATCGCCGCTTTTGACTGCTTGTGCTTTGTTTTTGGCTTATTTGATGAATGATTTGTTAAGAATTAGAAAATAGCTTTTATAAAGAAAATTCTTAACTAATCTTTTATTTTATGAATAGTTATTCAATCACCTATTGATTTTTAAGTACATATTTGCTGAAAATCGGTAGCTAGTGGTTATAATTCTTCGAGAGGGATCTAATACCTAGTAGAAATTTATTGTTAGACAAGTTAATTTTTTAAGTATCGCAGTTTTAGTGATTTTTATTATCTGGACACGGCCTCCGCCTAGAATTTAATTCCATAGATAAAGTTTGCTGTACAAATTAGCATATTGCAAATGTTCATTATACATATGTCGGTTCTATTACGACGGTATTAAAAATTGTTTTCAAAGCGTAAAAAAAGAAGGAAATTAAAAAGTAATTAGTACCCGAATGACTAACTGGCAAAGTTTAGTGCCGGCCTATAATTTGCCTCCTACTCTTTGTTTTTGTAGAAGTTTCGTTAATAAAAAGTTGCAAAATGTCACTCTGGCTGCGGCTTACTGACACTTGGGTTTGTTAATGTAAAAAAGGGTCGGTCGGTGGCAAGCCCGTTGGATGCGGTCAACGAGAAAAATTACTGGCGACCTCCATCTGAACACAACTCATCAATACGAATCTTTGTGGACATATGAATTTCACATGGGTACGTGTACGCTGCTGCTTCTAGTAAATAAGTAATTTGAAATATAAAATACGACTGATACATCATCTATATCTATATATATAAAAGAAAGTCGTTTTAGTTACACTATTTATAACTCAAGTACGGCAGAACCGATTTGGCTGAAAATTGGTGGGGAGGTAGCTTAGAACCAGGAGACGGACATAGGATACTTTTTATCCCGTTCCCGTGAAAAAAAAAGTGGTATAAGAAAATGCGACTGACATGCCGTTCATTTGTTAAAAATGGTACAACAAAACGCAACTGACAGCTAAACGTAATGTTGTCTATGGTTAAGTATGGTGTCTTATTAACAGTCAGATTTACCTGAAACTTGGCTTTAATGCTTTTTTATATAAAATTAGTAACATACATACCTATTTCAACATTTTACAAAATTCTACCACTTTATTAAGTTGAAAGGGGTTTGCAAAGATTGCATATTTGTTTTTGGTCCAATTTACTTGATATTGGTTAAAAAATTCAATCTCTATTGGGGGGTAGGAGTGGTCAAGAGGAGTTGCAATGTTTAAATGGAAAATATATTATTTGTGGTCAGATTCACTTGAAACTTGGTATTGATGGTCTCTCATTTAATTTCTGAAAGACCATTTCGAGATTTTAAAAAATTCAACCTTCAAGGGGGGGACATACTTTATATGTTGTTGAATTTACTTGAAACTTGATATATATGCTGTTTGATATTATTAGTTAAATGAAAAGGGGTTGCAACGTTTCCATGGGGTATATTTTATTTGTACTCCGATTTCCTTGAAGCTTGCTCATTGTTGAAATATACGTATTTTAACAATTTTTAAAAATCAACCCTTAATGTTGTTCCTACATTTATATTTGAAATCTAAGATGATGACATTACATAAAATTAAAACGTTGAAAGGGTGAATTGGGAGCTAAAAGGTTTTATGGAGAAGCAATATTAATTTCTGCGAGCGAAGCCGCCGGGAAAAGCTAGTTACATATAATTCAAAGGGTTTTTAGAAGGTTATTTCGAAAAATCTATGAATTTTTACAAACAAACCGTAGTGTGTTCAACCTCGATGGGAGGCACCAATAGCATTGATGTATGATGCAAAATGTTTACAGTTTGCAATTTTAAAAGCAATAAAACAAATCCAGCATTGATAAAATTAACTGTAAAAGTGTTTAAAATAAAGCCTGTTACCATTCTTTAGACTTTAAATCCGTCCAGATTACGGAGCACTTTAATTAAATTTCAATCAAACAAAGCGCGCCTTTACTATCACGGGCTTTGGTTCCATAAACACAGCTATTTAATCTTAATCGGTAGCCGGTTGTGGTGGAGCCGCGCCAACTTCGATCCGCTTCACATGTAAGATATGGAGCAGCGTAGCGGTTCTATTTATCAAGTAGTATTTACTTGTCCTAGCAAGTATTGGACATTCGAAGGCTAAATGCCACCCGATGCAATTGCAAAAGCTGCAATTTCATCCCCACTGCTCTTTCGTTTGTTCAATATCTATTCATCTGCACAACTACTTCGGCCACGTTTCTCTGTTTATCCATAGCCCTACATCAATCTCATGTTCGAAGTAAATTGACATGAATGATTAGTAATATATCCACAATGACTTGATCTATTTCTATTTATATCGATCTTCATTCAATGGAAAAGTATACAACATTGTGAAATATTAGAATTAATGGGGCTCTAAACAATATATATAAGAATATACAAGCAATTTTTAACGCGATTTTGCATTACCTAAGGATATATATAAACTATTGTTTCATTTTAACATCAAAGCTTTTTTTTCTCGTAATATATTTCTGGCATTTTCAAAATTAATGAATACAATTTCACAATCATACGTTATTTTAAAATTGATAGTTAATTACATCTTCTTTAATAAGAACGTTTATTTTAAGTTAATGTTATTAAAATGATTTGCACGTATGTATGTTGCATGGTCGGTTTAGTTAGGCATATACGTATATAGGTATCCTAATAAGACCTTGTCAAACGCATGAAATACTTTATTACCAGCAAAACCTCACTAGATGGCGATATGCTACCTATACTTGCATATTATATGTCTTCGTTGTCATAAGAAATTCCTTCTATACCTAAGGAAGCGTTTTTGTATGAAATATACAATTTGACATTAGATATGGAGAGTTATAGGGTTGTGGGGATATGAGGTTTTAGGGTTAGAAGTTTAAGTATTATGAAGTTATACATTTAGTAGAAGAGTTGCTTGGTTAAAGGTTTTAGATTTAAAATAGTTTGGGATTATCATGATTAACGGTTTTCGTGAATTTTCGGATGTTTTTTTAGCTTATGTCCAAAACCCTGACGTGTTGAAATTAAACTGACCGCGGATTTGGATTCAGCGACCTCAAAAGCATATGGTATGCAGAGTTAGACCTCCAGGCCTATTATTTTGTATCGCTTTGTTATCTTTAAAAGTACAATTTTTTTTGAATGAAGATTTCGGGTTAGATTTGGGGAACATAAAGTATGGGAAAAATGTCAGTTGTTAAAAGCACAGAAAAAATTAGAACATGGAGACAAAAAGGTTTGCATTCAAATTCGACATGCATATGCAAATCGGTGTGGGTTTCAGGTCGAATCGCGCGGGAATTATAAATCGGGCATTACATTTGTAAAATTTTATTTTTCCCAGTCTTGGGATGGGAAGCGGCCCCTCCCTTCTCTGACTTGGTGAACTCCTTGATTGGCTCACAGAATACAGATTTTTTTATCTTTATGAAAATGCCGGATAGTATGTGAAGTTTAATCAAAAATAAAATCTATTTTCCTGCAAAGTTACCCTATCTCCTTTGTATTTCAGCTATAGAATTTATTTTCCGTACCATTGTATCGATTAATATTGAATGTGCTACAAGATATTTCTGTGATATCGTTTTGCGGAGAAGTCACAACTCAGGAAATTAAAAATAAGGAATCGTCATAAATAAGACTTGTTTCCTGCTTGAGCAAATTTCCGTGTCGAAGGCCTATTGATCCCATTCGTTTCACCTTAAACAGCCGCAGTAACCACAATAACGTAAGGTTCGCAATATCCCGTGAAAATGGCCTGAAGCGTCGGAAAACGAAATACCCTTTCGACCACCTAAAAGCAAAAAGGTTTGAGAAAATAAAAGTAACTAGGCCGGTGCTTAAAACGACGACGACTGACGATGCCAGCGAAACCAGGGAAAATCTATAATCGATAACCATTTCGCAGCTCGCAGTTATAATAGGACACCAAATTGATATTAATCCCTTCTTCCATGTCATTTATTCGTCGATCGTCGAACGTTGCGTGTACAGGATGTTACGGAAGTGATGAAGGAACACCGAGATAAATAGTCGATTGAGCAGCTCTTTCCAACTGCATTTTAAAGTTTTCCGAAGAACAACACCATAGACGTTTAAAATTAGTTCATTAGGTAAACGAACAAGTAAATACTTTGCAGTAATTTGTAACATAATTAAACTTCTATTATACCAATTATAGAGTGCGTACATCTATACAGACATGGCGAAAGGCTTGTTACACATGTCTTTATTGGCATTTGGTCTTTTTGATTAACAGGTGAAATATAGTTTTTCATGAAATAACTTCTGCTTCCTTAAAAACTTTCCTCTCAATGAAGCTTTTGACCACACCGTAACATTCCTCAATGCTTTTCAATCGCATTTATCGGACCTTTACTACTTTATTATGTACTATATGAAAAGATAGCTCCTATACCACACCGGATTTTTCAAAAGATGATACCACCCTTTGATGATTCGGTAGGTACATGTAATGGACTATATGTTCGGTCCTCAATTCTACCTAAGACGGTTTTATCCATAACTCTCTTATTATACATTTAATAAAAAAATGTTTTTTATAAAAGTGATCCAGAATTATTTGATGCTTATGCAGAAGATATATGCGGTAATACATGGTGCTCCATTTCTGCTGGACGCTGCCTAACTTCCTTATTTTAAGTGGAACACCCTATATATTTTTAAATCGATTATATTATATTTAAATACTTATATCAGTAGAAAGGGCTTTTAATTTTGTATCGAACGGTATTTTTTAATATGGGTCATTCCATTAGGAATAAAAGTTGTTTGTCTTGTAAGATTGCTAAAAGTAGGTATTTCAAAGACAGTTAAATATTGTAAAAACCAGTAGAAATAGGCATGGGGAACTGTTATCAAACTCGACCTAAAATTTGGTAGCGTCCAGAAGAAATGGAAGTCCTATACGACTAAAAATATTTTCTGTATATGCACTATGTGATTCCGGACCATTTTTATAAAAACTTTTTTGTTAAATATATATATATATACATATACATATACATATAGATGAAACTGCCTTAGGTGGAACACCCTCTATGTATTACGTTTCAATATACGTAGTATGTTGTTCACAAACCGTAGCTTCAGATACAAATACGATGGTTTAGAATTATTTTATCGGTGTTGCAGACTTTGTTGCATGAATTGGATTATTCAAAGCCAACGTGAATGTTATTTTGTATTGTGAATTAGCTCTAGTCTCCAGAGAAACGTTTGAGATCCTACGTTCGCAAATGACCGCTGGGACATAGAGAGGTGCAAATAGCGGAAACCTTCGGTTTACTGTAACAACAATTTCATTCTCACCATCGCATCCCAACGCTGTGTAATCATTTTCAACGGCGCCCCAATATTTCTTCACTTTGTTTATTTCTTTTTTTTAAAGTTCCTTATCATGCTTGCAATTTCTTAAATTAAAAATCTGCATTGTGTTTACTTGTACCAAAAATATATTGAAATATATCAAAATTGAGATGGAATATATGCAACGTAAAAGTGCATACTGCTTATACGTTACACATTCATAAATCTGTCTGAAATTATGCTAAAATAAGGTTTCAGCAGACAATTGAATAGTTAACGAAAAATCGAGAGTATAAAGGTAGCATCGTGAGTTATTATAAAAGGACGTGGATAATTTGCAAGAGTTTGGGTGGAGTGGAATGAGTTTTGTAAAAAAAAATACAACGTGTAATTATACAACACGCTGCTGAAGTGAAACTTCTTTAAACACACAAACATACCGGGATAGGGGTTAAGGAATTGATTTAATGGTATCATTTGTACACTATGCTTCGCACTGGTGATAGTAAATATACTATAGAATGTCTTTATATACAACAATCACAGCTTTTTTGTCATTAGACAATACAAACCGGTCCCTGCATATTGCTTAAATTCGCTTCGTAAATAAGCCATTATTTCTCGTAAAAAGTAAAGGATAAAAAATGGTTATTGTGGGTTATCTCTAAGAGATAGACCTTTTTAAGGCGTATAATACTGTAGTATATTATTTTGATCTATCTTGTAGGGTTCAGCCAGCGTTTGCAATGTAAGCGCAAAAAATGTGTTTATTTACGACATCACATTACAAACCTCTAAAATTATCAGTGTTTCTCTACTATATTATGCATGTATTATACATATAACCTTCCTCTTGAATTACTCTAACTATTAAAAAAAAACGCATTAAAATCCGTTGCGTAGTTTTAGATCCATACATAGGCACAGACAGCGGGGGAAATGCGTTGCATGATTTCGTTACATAGCAACTCGCATGAAACGAACTTACCCTACCGTGCGCAAAGAAGTTTCACTTCAAAAGTCGACTCAATTAGACTGTAAAGACCAAAAAAAGTAGAATATGCCAAAACTTTTGTGATTTAGTCGGTATGTTTAACAAAACTCGGCTCCCTCCTCAACTTGTCAAACTCAGTGCACCCTGGGTATATTGTTATCGAGCGTAGGAGCTTATTCTGACTCAGACATTCGGTACCAAATGTGGAAGGGGGAATTACACCTCTACCTTACGCCCTTGAATATACTGCATCTTTTCTTCTAAGACCTGCCTGTAGGTCATTCCAGTGTTACCAATTCGAGGGATTTATCCCGATTCGAGGGATTTTTGACGTTCTCCAGGGATAAAGGGATTTTTCCTTATTTTTGCGGGATTTTTTGTAATTTGCCATTTTCTGGTTGGTTTTGTTTCATTTTGTTGACCTGATATTGTATTATGAAGGCGCTCATTTTTCTAATTGTAAACGTAAAATTTTGTCAGCTATAATCGTATAATGCTGTACGATGAAACGGTTGATATACGACGGCGACGTTCGTTCAAGCCTACTGGGGTGCAGCCTGCAGGTACCTGTTCAAGTCCCTACGATAAATTGTCTTGAACTTTTTTGAATTGTATATTGTTTTCCACTGTATGGTCTTCAGCAAACATCTCGAAAGTGACCAGTCAACAGATCAGAAACAGATGTTAAAACTAATAAAAATAAATGTTTGAATTGGTGTATTGTTCCAAAATCCGAACATCTAAACATCTAAACCCCCAAGGCCTGGTTTTGTCTGCATTTTTGGGAAACGAGATAACTACATACAATAAAATTATCGGTATTATACTATCGATACGAAAAGTTGTCCGTGTTTACAAAAATATTGTATATTTTTTCTTCGAATAAACGATTAAATTAACGAATTAAAAAATAATAATAGTAATAAGTTGGAGGGATTTTTAGAGAAAATATGGGACTTTTTGGACCTGCGCGTGGAGGGATTTTTAGAGAAAATATGGGATTTTTTGGACCTGTGCGTGGGATTTTTTCCTGTAGTAGGTTGGCAACAGTGGGTCATTCTTATTTTGAGCCTTTTCCTGTATTGTCGTACTGAATTCAGCGCTTTCTATTCTTCTTCGATATATATACTTCGATTCTATTTGTTTTTGTCTGAGAGCCACTTTTGTTGAATCCCATTTTTTTTTATTATTTGTCAGGAATTGTGAGTATATACGCATATATATATATACATATATGGTATGTACGGAAGTAGGTTTAGGCGTGTAAACAATATATGATTTGGATCGAAGCTTCCTCTGTAATAAGGTCGCTGAGTTATCCAAGAGTATAATAACCGAGATCTATTAAGCTCATCCAAACGTGATACCTCGAGGAGATTTAAAGAAAGAACTAATTTTATTTGAAGCTTTTACCAAAGACTGCGTGATAATTTTCGTTTATGGAGAAATAATCTGTTATTGTCTGGAGAGCTTCACTGGTCAGACGGCTTAATTGCCTCAGATATACGTCTTTTCAAGAACAGCAGCCGTTCCCATTTGATTACAGAAATTAATTTTGTGTTTAAGGAACAGACCAGGGACTGGCCTTATCAGCCAACCTCGCACCAGAAGTCTCGCAGTGTCGCGGTTTTTGTCCAGGATTCGCTCCATTTCCTCTAATCGTCGCTTTTCGCATTTATCTCCGTTGCCGCTTGCGAACTGCAGCTGTTTACACAAACATGTACGTATTATATACAACAACAGCGGCAAGGCATTGCAACGCCAACTGTAATTATCCATTCGTCTTGTTGCAAACCATTTATCAACCGTCGCATCATGTACGAATTCGAAATAGCAACGGCGATGGTGGTTGTGTCACTGGGAGCTGTGTGTTACGTAATATTGTGATTATCCCAGATGTTGCAACTTCTATTCATTGACAAACCGAAACAAATGATCAACCACGGCTGGCATGTGTTACTCAAATTTCCTTGCACCTTAATGTAATAAAAATGAATTTTTCTACTAGCTGCATACCTAAGTAACATCATATCACGTGACGCTTACAAAGGAAAATGGATAATAAATCTTATCAATACCGGTAGCACTTGCAGCACGAATGAAATTTGATTGGGTTTTATGCTTCAGTTAGAAAAAGTATAGCTAACATCGAAAGGTAGCCCCTGACTTTCTCACTTGCTGCGCAGATGATAGACAAGAATCGCATTCGGTTAGAAAAGGATGTCGCTCACGCTCGGGAAAAATATCGAAATGCACAAGGGGTTGGTCAGTGGAAACACACTATTTACTCCACCTTTATGCGTTTTTATTCTGTTTATTTATGTACTATATTGATTATGAAAATTATAGTAGGACCAGTTGGTGTGTTTCAACTTCTTAACTCGAAGAAAGGCTGAAATGATTTACCTTGACACAGAATATCGATCGTCATATGCGCATCTGTAGGCATTAGAATCTGAGGAGCGACCTCTCGTTGGTCCAACAGTACGTAGGTATACTTCACTTACTTTCTGTAGCGATGTGCCCCTTCCAATGTCTTGGATGCGCGCTGGCAAAATCGTAGGTAGGGAGAAAAAAGCTCATTATACTCTCGACTCTTGTTCATTAAACATACTTTTTCATACATTACTTGCCAAAAGTTTTATTCAATCATGAATAGTAGTGCTAGTCGAAAGCAAGCGTTAAAGCCTTTAATATGTCTTCAAAAACATCTAGTTGATATTTTCAGTAGTAAATGGTACCAATAACAGCACATTTGAGCAATGCAATTGTAGTGGATAAAATGGTCAATTTTTCCGTGCAGTACTGTACGGTTTATAAGCTTCTTACCGGTTAAGAGTTTTGCCGAGAGTTGTCTCCTTCCTTTTCTGGCCTAGTGCTGTTCTTTTCTACTTTGCGCCGGTCGAACTGAAGGTCACATGGCTACAGAAAGTAAACGAAGTATATGCAACTGCTGTTTTTTCTGGATGGAAAGGGTTTGATGGTTGTATATCCACATTCACAACTATTTTCTTATTAGGTAAACTTGGTAAAGTATAGTAAGCCTCATGTTTTCCAGTTATTAGAAATTTAAAAATACTTGTCATAAAAAACTTATGTAAGAGGTTCGATCGTTTCATTAACATTCTGGGTTTTCTATTTGTACTTTAAAATAGTATGTAGTTCTCTGGTGTTAATCACAGTTGCAACACATATTTGTACTATTCAACTTAAGGTAGCCATATTATGCTTTCCACCAAACCCAAACTATCGTAAAAGGGATTAAGTGTAATATTTTAAATTTTAGTCGGACAATTTAAGTTAAGTCTCATACGAATTTTGTTTTAGCTTTTCAATTTTAGGTACCTATCTA
Source organism: Agrilus planipennis (assembly GCF_000699045.2). Lineage (NCBI taxonomy): Eukaryota > Metazoa > Arthropoda > Insecta > Coleoptera > Buprestidae > Agrilus > Agrilus planipennis. The sequence goes on along the minus strand of NW_020439039.1, from coordinate 296,796 downwards.
TAGTGCAATTTTTTAACTTTACTTTTCTCATACCGCAAGAGCAGTGTATTATGTTTAGTATCCTTCCTTAACATTTGTGGCAAACATTTCAGAATTTCAGTAGAATGGGAGTTAAAAGGTTTCCGCTTTCGAATTGGCCCTTCAAAAAATACTGTTTCGGGGTTGCGATGACGTGGAAACATTCCAAGATCAGAAAGTCGGGTAGCGCTAACAGCGTTTCAAACTGACCTACATCTGCGGCGCGCAGTCAAGCCGAAAAACAATGTTCATCGATATATATAACAAGCGAATTTGTTTTATTTCATTTCATTGAACGAAGCCGAGTATGTTTAGAGTTTTTCGCGTTTTCTATTACTGAACGAAATTTCGCTTTAGTGATGATTGTAAATTAAATAACAGAAAATTGTTCATTCCTGACCGAATGTTTTTCGCCGATATATATTTCCGTTGTATCAATATAAAAACATTCAATAGAATTGTCAGCAATTTCCGGAAAATGGATTGATCAAAAGCTTTCATTTGTATGAAAGCACGCTACATTTTACAGCTGAAAAACGCGAACTATTCGATCTGATAAATTTATAATTGAAAACTGTTCATAAAAATTAAGCAGATTCGATGTTTCTCCTGTTGCAAACTTTGTTACATTTCAAGTTTTAAACAATAGAAGTTCTAAACTATTACAAAAACCGGATGAGAAAATTCAAACAAATGATATGTAATTATAAAGTTAAAGAAATATCAGGAAACTGACTGAATGTAACACGTTTAAGACCTTACTATTTATTAGTTTATGGGTGCCTACCCCCTTTGGTAAAACTTCCTTTTTCTTGATGTTTATTTTACAATCTGAATACTTTTGACTTCAAACCTATCAATTTCTTCCTAAGCCCCCCATTAACCATACCGTAATCTATTACAGTTTTTTAATCTCCCTAAAAAAAGTGTATTCCCCCTTTCCATCCCCTTCAATAGTACCATTTAATATCTCCAGCCCAGTCTTTGTTCTCCATTGTATGAATTCCTTCCCTTCCCTATCAACATATTCATCCCTTAAATTTCTTATGTGAAATTTATCCTCCCTTACTGCACATACTTACTTCCCAATTCTTATATTGAAACCTTAAAACATTATGTTATAATTCTTAGTGATTTCAATTTGTTCTTCTACATAATCTAAATTACATTTTTTTTTTATTTAAATATACAAAACAATTACCTACTTTATCTTACATATCAACCCCGTTATAATTACTAATTCATCATTAACTATCGTTACCTCAAGTTTGAGATATAATTTTGTTCCCACCAACAAATCTCCTTTAGCTCTGCCTTTTTTTTCCAGTTCTTATAGCATTAACAAATGCCCAATTGTAACAATCATCTAAATTACTCTCTATGCGCCCTATATATTTTTATACTCAAGCCAAGTTTCAACTATCTCCTACTTCTTTAAAAAATCCCAAAAACTATTATCCTTATTCTTCACCCCCGCTACAATCTACACTACGAAGTTAATCTTCTTTTTAGACACCAATCCCACAAGTCCCCTCGTATCATTCCCCATTATCCCGAAATGTCTTGTTTTCAGCTTTCATCATCCTCTTCTTTTCATCGTCCCTTACCCACAGTACTTTCCCTAATTATATCTTTTAATAACCCACCCTGATTTCTTTACTATTATTCTTCTCCTTTTCTTTCTTAGCCATGTCATATATTCTCTTTTCTACTTTCCTCTCCTCTATTGTCAAATCTTCCTTAATAAATATGCTTGCTCCTCTCAGACTCTTCTTGTTTCTCAAAATTTTTACTTTTACTCCCAACTTTCAACCTTCAATCCAAATATATTTTCTTTTATTTTCCAAATTTCCATGATTTCCCTGAACATGATTATTTTAGTATAATTTCAGATTTGTTCCCCCAGCTTGTCTGGGCAGTTTTAAGACGTGTTATCTATATTTAAGTTGCTAATGGGGGGGGGAGGGGTGGTCATTAATTCGTCGGACCTTCCCTAGATTGTAGACATCCGGAACAATCCTAGGGATCTTAAACGAAACAACATTGCGTAGTTTTATCTTATAAGTCGATCGTAGGCAGAGCTAGTCTATTTTTTAATACATTTATAAATGCTGAATGCATCTCAATTGGATGGAGTTTCGCAGGATTGTTTTAAGGATGTTGTCCCTAAAGCCTTGTTTATTAATGAAAGACATGTATGAATCTCAATTTCCAGGTCATTTCTTTTAATTTTGTTATAAACTTTAACTACTTTGCTGCTTGAAATGTGCAGTCATATTTTGTGTATATTATATTGTTAGGTATAAGGCTATCAAAATAAATTTAAAAAAATCTTAAAATTCACATGTTTAAAGATTTTACAAATCTGATTTATACCGGAAACTATTTCCACACTTAATTAGACAGGATGTAATAGAATGTAATTTTCGAATCCGTTTGGCTTACCGCTGGAAACATTTATAACGTTGACAAGTGCAATTAAAGCCATTTAACCACTATCTGACATACACTTTAAAAGATAAAGCTAATGTAATTCCCACAGAAGCGTTTTCCACGGTTTAAACTGACAAGTAACTCTCATACATCACGAGAGATGTCTTGGGAAGTTTTCTTATTCGAAACTTTTGCTACAAAGATATACCGAAATCTGTGCTGGAAGGAAAATTACAAGAAAACCAGTTAATTTACGATATGCATTTCTAGTCTAAAAGCTTGCTTTTCTTTAAACAATGGACCTAAATATACATCATGTGGTTAAATAATATTTAGACGTAGAGTAAACTACAGATGAACTTGTAAATTTACCCGTAACATAACGAAGTGCAACAACATTTATTTAATAGACAAAATCTATGACTTTTTTGTTTGCATTTTTAGTAAACTTCGAGTAAATTTTCAGTTTTACCATTTTTTGCCAAACCTATGTTTAATGCCTGAAGGTCCGTTCGAACAAGACTCAATTTATATATGTTTTCGGAAATTTGGACCTTTTTAACAGTAACGAATGGAAGATTTTCCAAATTAGGTTAATTTTTATATAATTCGTGCATTAAACCAAATCCTATATCTTCAAAATTTGATAAAGAATAATGTGCCAAAATTGAAAATAACGGCATAACTCATAGAAAGAATAATTTAGTAAATGAAAATTGCAAGGCATACAATTATTCTACTTTGCTAGCATGGTAATTTTTCCAATGTCCGTCAATTATGAGACAGCATGAGATTATGAAACTGCGTGGTGAATTTTCTCAATGTATTAGCGTAAAGTAGGAAACATTACAAGAACATGTATTGTGAATAGAATAAATGGGAAATAATTCTTTCATATTTAACATTAAATAAATGCTAAACCTATCGAAGAGCAGTACTTAAATGTTGGTATTAACCCCGACATCTCACACACAGTGTGTACGAGTGTTAATAAATTGGCGACATTTTGGCTTAATTACTTTTTGGTAGTGTGGTGTTACAGGCGAATGATGAGGATACCGCAGATAGAGAAGGTAAGAAATGAAGAGGTATTAGAAATAATAGAAGAACAGAGGACTCTATGGAAGTCAATACAAAATAGGCGGGATAGGTTGGTAGGACACCTTCTCAGGCATTAAGGTCTAGTCAGAGACATATTAGAGGCAGAAATGGAAGTTAGGAGGAATAAAGGTAGACCTAGATTAGCTTACTGTTCGCAAAAAGTTAAGGATGCGGGTTGTTCTAGTTTTAGGGAAATGCGAAGATCAGCACAGGATAGGAAGGAGTGGAGGTGCGTGTCCAACCAGTCTTAGGACTGACGACCTTATGATGATGACTTTTTTCATAAAGAGTTGAATTGATATAATGCTTTATATGTGATTAGCTGATTGACTTAGCACTCCTGGTCTTAAATAATGTAACGGTGGATTCAATTCTTCAATCCAATTCTCTAACTTTTTCGTCATTGGTCAAGATTCTATAGTTTGCTTAAGTAAATTGACTTTGGCTTTACATCTTCGGGTCTACTGTTTGTAGCCCCACCGTGTTCATTCGATTTATAATAAATTACGCATCAAGGAGGGCATTATTTAATCATGATACAATTTTTAGTGAAACCGGGTGAAAACGGTCTAAAAGCCTTGGCGAATTGGAAAATGTGTATAGTAAAAGGCTAACAATAAGGGAAGGGCGAGCACCGAATGCAAATCTGACATGATATAAATGCTGATAGTTTTATTAGATACTCAGGGGATGATCCGCCGCGAGTACGTTCCTTCTGGTTCAACAGCTACCGGACAATTATATGTTGCCCTCTTGAAGCGATTAAGGGTACGCATTTTCCACGTAAAGCGGGCACTTGTACAGAAAGGCTGGATTCTTCATCATCATCACGATCCCACATGCTTTCGTTATTGACTGACAGCGACTATTTGACCAAAAAAGTATACTTCGGCTGCCGCATGCCCCCTATGGATCGGATTTAGTCCTGTGCGACTTTTTCACTTCCCAACAATAAAATTCTATCTCAAAATACCCATCGTGGTTGAAAAAGGAGCTGAGGCAGCTGTGCCTACGGTTCTGAACTCTATACCTTCAAAAAGCTACGAAGGGTACTTCCAGGAGTGGGAAAGGGGGTCGGCAACGGTATACGAAGTTGGAAAGTGATCTTCAGATAAGAAAGTATTGAGCAAAACTTAATTCACTTGTGTTTTATTTACAAATTCCCGGAACTTAATTACCACACTCTACCGTGAGATGAAATAATTAAATAATAAGTATAAAGTTATCTTGTACTGTTAGTGCATTTGATCCAACCCTGGAATTGTCTCCTAGTAAGGACAACTGCTGCACAATATGAGTGCACTTTATTTAAAGAGTTTTCACCTCTACAGCAGTGCCATCAGCATAGCAACGTAGGTAGTAGTGGAAGCAGTAATTTTGCATGTTAATTATGTAGGAGATCGTGCTGCGTATGGCTCCCCAAGCATTACTACCTGGATTGCCCACTTATCCTGCTCACATCTGCTTCGGAATATGGCAGTTCAGAGACGTAAACACTGAGAAAACTCATTCCAAGTGTTTTGAACTACACGGTGACCGGAATAATCAGGCATAAATTTCATTAAGCACAAAAGCTTCCAGCTACAGCTACAACGCTCGTTTTTCTTGTGAAAATGTTATTTAACGTTTACAGTGTGACTTAGGCTACTCCAACAGGACAATTTAGCATTAAAATTTCGTGTTTAGAACATCAGTTAAAAAGAGGGTAATAGAAAGAATAAATGGGAGATTTTAGTTTTGTTTTGCATTATTTGACATGACATAAAATTTTAACTTAATCAAAATAATGTGCAGAAATAATAATAAATAAGTTAACAAGTCAGCAAAAAACATTAAGTGTTAGGAAAATACTGGTTATGTACCTAAAAATGATCTGAAAGTCTTCAGTTTAAAAACAAAAATGGTCACGTTACGTATGACGCGATTCCGCGCTTGCGCTGTTTACGACGTACTACAGCGCCTCTCAATATTCGAGTCAGAACTATTTTACAAATGACGGTGAACTCCCATGTTACATCGTTCTAATCGTAAGTGTATCAAGTAGTTGAACGTATGTCATAGGTGCCTAACTTTGTATGTTGCATACCATACGTTCCAGTTTATTTGCCAAAATGCATTATGGGGTAACGCGTGATGTATGTCACTGAATAATAACTAATTAGTCCGCACCAATGCGTCACCACCGTTATTACTTTAATAAGAGTTTGTTTCTTATACTTATTCGTAGTTTAACGTCGCCTTTTCTATAAAACCCACAAGCAGACTGTTAACGTTTGTTTTAACAAGCAACTAGTGTTAACTAGTTTAATGCAAATTTATTTAAACTCGACCAACTAGAAGAACAATGTTTAAGTTTTCAGAGAACAATTACCTCAGTTTGAATAAGAAATCTGCAATTAGTGCAAGTATACAAGAGAATAATTCCGCCTAGTGGAAATTTTAATTTGAAAAGAATTAATTGAGAACAAAGGAAAATTTTACTTGGAATCATAAGTTTTCTTTTGAAATTTCATATTATTAAAACGGTCCTGATTCAACGTTCTATGTTTCTGTCTGCACATTTCAATGAACTTAAAAGTATATTTAGATTTTTTGAAAAATGTGGTCTAAAAGTCCATATCCATACAATAACACATGTACCTAAAAATCATTAGTGTTGCGAAGCACAAAGCTTCAAACATCTAACATCGTTATTGAGAGTTGTAGTTAAATGAAGAGAAGAAAAATCAACAATATTTTACTATTATAATACGTGATATATATATTTACTAATAAAATATTTTTTCTTACTCGCCATGTACACAGTTTGAATGTTTGTGACCAACTACTAGTATGATAACGTATAGATAATGCTTAACAACAACCTAAAGACAATCTAGCCACAGTATAAAGATTCTATACAGTGAATTCAATCCTTCTTCCTGCCTAAAATACCGACGAGCACGGTTGTATGGGCGTGGCTAGGAAGTGAACCTACTGTATAAAGTCAACAAACAAAAGAACGAATTTCTTAGAATCTCCGGTACGAATGTTGTCGAAAGTTGAGGTAGAAAGTACTGTTTATTGTTTAATAATGACGTATTTTTGTCGTTATTTAGAGTGGGTGCGATATTACATAGAGTGTATAATTGTTTAGACAACAATGTAAATCTAGCGTCAGCAGTAACAATTAATTCACTGTAATTTATCTAAATTTATAAATATTCAGTTTATGAAGCTACACATTTAATCCAAAGCGAAGGTATAAACTACTAGTAAGTATTTATGTCATGTTGTGTCTGTTATTAACAACAAAAAGTATGTGATTTGGTACACATAATTCTCAAAGTGAAAATGTTACTAATTTACTAGACCGACGTAGATTGCATTCTATGCATAGATTGTAAGGCTATCGTGACAATGTTAATATTTTCCTTTTTTTAAGGACAAATATATATTCGCCAGTATTAATTTATTTACAAATATGTATAATTCAAACAGTGTAAGACTTTCTTCTTCTGATAAATTTACCTTACTATAAAAAAGAAAAAACGATTATTGCGAATTTCTTAATTGCATCTGTAATAAATTGTTGATTGTAAGAATTGTCACGTGAAAGCAGAAGGATTAATTTGTTGTCGTTTTCGCTCTACACCTCATCTTCTTCTGTTGTTTTTCAACCTTTTGATTTGTTTCACCTGGTCTGTCCGTCGTTGTAAGAACGCGACAGGAGGTTGGGCCAAGGGACCATCTACCACTGCGCTCCTGACGGAGGTGAATTATTAGGACTTGCTTTGCAGGTTATCATTTAAACAGATTAAGGCGAAGAGCGCGATGGTCTTTTTATCAACTGACAGAGAAAAATAGTAGCCTTTAAGCTGTCGTCAATCATAGGCAGCGGCGCCATCGTTCCGATTTAATTCATTTGAGTTAAAAGTTTGTCGCCGGGTTCACGCTATCGATTTCCTGTTAGAGTGCTGATTTGGATAAATTGCCAAAGTCACCCAGCGCGGTTACAAACACAAGCTAACTAGGTAACGTTAATTTTTAATCTGGCTTTTACGGCTTCATAGAACTAATAATGATGCCATTTTGTAGAGTTTATAATTTTGGTAAAAAAAAATCGGTTGTCTGTAAAGTCGGTTTACTGACGATAGTTGAACGTGACAACGTCATAAGAAAATACTGATGGAATGGTTTCATTTTTCAAAAGAAAATTTTAATTTTATTTGTTTGATAGATATTTTGTATGGATATAGAGAAGGAGGTAAATNCACACACACACACACACACACACACACACACACACACACACACACACACACACACACACACACACACACACACACACACACACACACACACACACACACACACACACACACACACACACACACACACACACACACACACACACACACACACACACACACACACACACACACACACACACACACACACACACACACACACACACACACACACACACACACACACACACACACACACACACACACACACACACACACACACACACACACACACACACACACACACACACACACACACACACACACACACACACACACACACACACACACACACACACACACACACACACACACACACACACACACACACACACACACACACACACACACACACACACACACACACACACACACACACACACACACACACACACACACACACACACACACACACACACACACACACACACACACACACACACACACACACACACACACACACACACACACACACACACACACACACACACACACACACACACACACACACACACACACACACACACACACACACACACACACACACACACACACACACACACACACACACACACACACACACACACACACACACACACACACACACACACACACACACACACACACACACACACACACACACACACACACACACACACACACACACACACACACACACACACACACACACACACACACACACACACACACACACACACACACACACACACACACACACACACACACACACACACACACACACACACACACACACACACACACACACACACACACACACACACACACACACACACACACACACACACACACACACACACACACACACACACACACACACACACACACACACACACACACACACACACACACACACACACACACACACACACACACACACACACACACACACACACACACACACACACACACACACACACACACACACACACACACACACACACACACACACACACACACACACACACACACACACACACACACACACACACACACACACACACACACACACACACACACACACACACACACACACACACACACACACACACACACACACACACACACACACACACACACACACACACACACACACACACACACACACACACACACACACACACACACACACACACACACACACACACACACACACACACACACACACACACACACACACACACACACACACACACACACACACACACACACACACACACACACACACACACACACACACACACACACACACACACACACACACACACACACACACACACACACACACACACACACACACACACACACACACACACACACACACACACACACACACACACACACACACACACACACACACACACACACACACACACACACACACACACACACACACACACACACACACACACACACACACACACACACACACACACACACACACACACACACACACACACACACACACACACACACACACACACACACACACACACACACACACACACACACACACACACACACACACACACACACACACACACACACACACACACACACACACACACACACACACACACACACACACACACACACACACACACACACACACACACACACACACACACACACACACACACACACACACACACACACACACACACACACACACACACACACACACACACACACACACACACACACACACACACACACACACACACACACACACACACACACACACACACACACACACACACACACACACACACACACACACACACACACACACACACACACACACACACACACACACACACACACACACACACACACACACACACACACACACACACACACACACACACACACACACACACACACACACACACACACACACACACACACACACACACACACACACACACACACACACACACACACACACACACACACACACACACACACACACACACACACACACACACACACACACACACACACACACACACACACACACACACACACACACACACACACACACACACACACACACACACATATTCTTAAAATTTTGCTGATCCCAAAATTTTGCCACTCTAGACTCGGCCTAATGGTAAATCCAGCACTGACGGTTGTACTATGATCGCTTTATAAAGTCTTTAGACAAATTGGTAGTTTTTTTCCGGCCAGTAGATGAACTGATGCTGTCCTGATTTGGATCTAAAGAATGTCGCCGGTTGAGGTTGCTTTCGAACGTTTAGCTAGCACAAATGACGAACTTCTTCAGAGGTTTTTCCAATGCTGGATACAAGGACAAAATGAATCCTTTATTTAGACTCACTAAATGTGAGTCAATATCAATATAATTTCCTGTGAACACAATTTAATGGCAGTCCTTCAAATGGAAATAGCTTTTTTTCCGCTTAATAGTTTAATTACTCGTATAAAAAATGTACTAATTTTAAATTAAAAGAAATCATTGAGAGTTGATGATCCAGAGACAAAAATAAAAAGCTTACCCTCCAACGTAATGGTATTTACAAATCTAAGGGCAAGCGAAAGCTTTTTCTAGTTCATTACCACTCAGTTTAATATTTTATGCTTTCAATTAAGAAAGCGTACAGGTTTCTTGCTTTTTCTTTGAGATACTTCATCCATTAGCCTTGCCTTTTCTTAAAAAAAAAAATTGAGAAAAAGTAAAAAGAAATTTGTAGAGTCAACAATCTTAATTTCATTATCTCGACCTTTTTTCTTAAACGAAACTAATATTTATTGAAAAATTCAAAGAGAGAAAATTAAGTAATTTAAAATAGAGGGACTGTCAAAGAGATATTATTAGGCATAACTAAATATTTGGACAGCTCGCTGTTTGCCGTTTTACTTTTAAATTGTGCGTCCGTTTTTTTAATTTTTGCTTCACTCTTGCTTCGGTCTAAGTTAAGAACGTAAAATGAGTTTTCTCTGCATATAGTCTGGTATTTCGTTGTTCTAGGTTCTTTAATAAAGGAGATTCTACAATAGCAAAAAATGAAAGATTGTTTTTACAGTAGCATCCGCTTGTTTCTTTACCAGATGCAATTATGTTGCTTTTGATCTTATTCATGTTGGGTTTAATCCTGTGCTTTGTGAGCGGATTTAGAGTAGAGTAATTCACTTGTCACAATTACGGTGCTCTATTTTACATACGATGAACTCCTGTTTTGCTTCTCTTCAAAAACAAGCAGTTAAATATAAATTAAAAACACAATGAAAAGTTCCACAAAATTTTATGACATATTTCGGTCACATGACTATTTTCAAAAAAAAACAAGTGTACTAAAGGACTAAAAGTAATACAGCACTTTAATTAACATTTTATGGGGGCATATTTTATAACAAGTTCTGTATTAAAGTAAAAGTCAGGAAAAGAAGCTTCTAATTGCCTGGTTAATAATATTAGGAATGAAAACTGGTAAATTTCATTTATGTAGGATAATTAATGTCTATTGGACCATAGATTGGTATAAGTGGGTCTTCTGTTAACGTTAAAATTTAATTTATTCATTGTGTTTGTAACTTGTAAATCTAAGAAGGTAAGAACGTAATACTGTTGTCAACTTACATTTTGATGATGTTAATGAAAAGAATCAGAGCTGAAGAGGGGCGTAAGAAGATTTATCTGGAATAAAACCTACACCGACGTTTCGGCTCTGGTTGCAGCTTTTTCAAGGAAATTTTTTTAAGTCAGGAAATCGCAAATTAGAGGTGAAACGTCGGTTCTTTTCGTTAAACATTAAGGAGAAGAAATGGATTGTTAATACTAGTTATATTCGGGAAAATAAATTCATAAAGAACATGTACTTTCAGTTTATGTTTAATGCATGTGTTCATACTTGTAAATGACTGGCATTTGGTACTATTTTAATAAAAAATTTGCTCTGTTATTCAACGCTATCGTGAGTATAAAATTAAATTCAAATGGGCGCCATACACGTCATTAATGCAAATATTTCCATTACAACACCACCTGCTGATACATACTTTGTGTGCTGGCGGAAAACGTTCCGTTACAATTCCAGTTGTTCTCATTCAAGCAGGCGGGTTTTGATGAAAAATAGAACATTATCGAGAACAATGTTTTTAGGATGATGATAATATCTGTCGAGTGGCACATCTGCCACTAGGTCGTTTTTTAAATTGTATAATGTATCAAATTCTCTTGATGATATATTTGTTTATAAAGGTCTCAGTACTGTATGAAAATAAATGAAAGTAAAACAAAAATACTGGTATGCAAGGGAAAGAGTGACTATAAAGATAGGAGACGAAAAATTAGAAGTGGTGGATTTTAGGTATGTAGGAAGTCAGATAAGTCAGGACGAAAGGAGTAGTAGGGATATAAAGCAGATAGTGCAGAGTCGAGTCGCCTTCAATTAAAAGAAGTCACTTCTATGCTGGCGAGCGGTTAATTTATTCGAAAAACTTTGTTAAAGGTGTATGTTTGGAGCACGGCGCTGTACGGGTGCGAAACATCGCAAGTGAGCGCAGAGGAAAAGAAAAGCTTAGAAGCGTTCGAAATGTGGTGTTACAGGCGAATCATGAGGATACCGTGGATAAAGAAGGTTAGAAATGAAGAGGTATTAGAAAGAGTAAGAGAACAGAGGACTCTATGAAAGCCAATAAGAAATAGATGAGATAGGTTAGTAGGACACCTTCTCAGGCATGAAAGTCTAGTCAGAGACATATTAGTGGCAGAAACGGATGTTAGGAGGGGTGGAGGTAGACCTAGATTAGATTACTGTTCACTAATAGTTAAGGATATGGGTTGCTCTAGCTTTAGGGAAATGCAAAGATTAGTACAGGATAGGAAGAGTGGGGGAGTGTGTCTGACCAGTCTTAGGACTGACGACCTTAGGATTTGAAAGGTCTCATATAAATAGTTAATTTAGGACATGCTATATAAAACAAGAGAAATCAGTCCTACAAGGTGAACCACCTGAGATTATTGTAGAAATGAACACAAGGAGTATTTCCGAATAGTGTTTCAATGTCAACGGAACTTTTTTCAATATCTTGCCAGTTTTTTCGTCAAGGGGCATCAAAGCTGATCAATCTTGATTCTAGATTCAATGTAGGCTTAACTGCGTTAACTGTATATGGAAAAGGTATATGGAAAAGGTTTTTTTGGTTGATGGGTCATGTTTTATTTAGATTTTTTACCGACGTTTCGTCCACAACTGTGGTAGACATTCTCGAAGGCGCTTTGGTAGTCGGTGTGATATTCATCAGTCCAGAATACTACCCATATAAAAAAATATTGATATTCGTTTTCTTTAATTTTAAATATATAATTTTAAATATATGATTCGTTCATATTCTCTTTAAGCATGTTATATGAATCAACTTCTTATTCACGAAATCGGACAAAAATAACTCATAATATTCAAATCAATATTAGTCATTTCAAGGAGGCAAAATAGCCATTGAATCAAAAAAGTCTCATTAAAACATTCTTCAAGAACACTCCCTCTGTTCAATTCGAATGACAAATTTACATAAGAGTGACTTTTCTTCTTTATTTACCGAATGGTCAGTTATTTATATCACTGTTTGGTCTTCTTTTTTGCGCACTATTTATATCAATCATTGGTATCAACCGCGTATTATGTAAACACCACATTATGTCACCAGCATATAAAAGAAGGGTTGACAAGTATGCCCTCCAGAAGGGGGAACTTTCCACCACTTTCATCTAGGCTACTCTACTTTACTTAACATAACCCAAACTAACTTAACCTAACCTATGTCTATAAACTGGGTAGGACAAATTATGTTATGATGGTTGAAAGTTCCTCCACCGAAATTTATTCTTCCCCTTTCATATGAAAGACTTTAAAATACCTCAAACAAGGGAATTCTTGCTGTAGTTTTAGGATCAGTAACTGTCAAAAGTCGTAGTACTTATGTACGTATAAACTATTATTTGTTTAAAAAAAATATTCAAAATACGTTTCCCCCAATTTTTTTCATGTTCTTTTATAATTTAATCCATTTTCAAGAACAAAAATTATGTATTTGAAAAGGCCGCGATACGAATGTTTTTCTACTACATACTTTTTAAAATTTACAAACAAATGGTATGTCTGTTGCGCAATTCAAACTTAATTTTATCTAAATCTTATAAAGTTTAATTTTGAGACCTAGCTGTTCTTTTCTCTTAGTACGTGTCTATTTATATACCTATATACATATACGTATACAGACTGATAATAATCATATATTTGAATCATAAATGCCAAACGTTCAGTTGTATGTCATTTTATTCACGATTTCTTTTCTTCGAATATATTCCGTCAGATAATCTGAGACAGACTACGTGAAGTATAAATGTCACAAATTCATGTTTATAGCTGTCAGGATAAAAAGAAAATGCGTCTCAAACATCGTCATTCCGTGAACGGCAATAGGTCCAAGTTGATCTGGCTTGTGCGCCCTTTTGGGTCTGGAAATTGGATTGATCGTAACCTGTAGCGGAAGATAGCGAGCTGTTGTGAAATATGTTAACGTTCCTCCGAGATAGCGTAGCACATTTGTTCGTCGATTTTTGGGTCTACATATTTACCTTTTTCCCTATCTTTTTTCGTTTTGAAGACATAATCTCGTTCACCGTGACATCCACGCTTTTAGCTTCTAAAGCGCCAAGAATTTCAGAAAAGGAATTTTAGGGTTGAGCTCCTCCTGGACGGCAGGTATCCTTATCGATGGCGCATAGCACCTACATTTTAATTTTACCGGCATTTATGTAAAATATAAATTTATGATCTATGCTTTAAACGCCAAACATTAAAAACATAATGTCGTACACCATAACGTAGACTTTTAATCTAGTATACCTCTTTGCAATAATTGTTTGGTTCCAACGAAAGCATCCCGGACATCAAAAGCAGAACAAAGCAACCCTCCCATTTTTTAATTAAACGTTATAGTCGTCGGTTACTTACAGAATATTGTACTACGATATATCCCACTCATACTGAATTTGTTAACAAAATAAAAACGCATTTATGCCGTTTTTATTAACTATATTATTATCTAAACCGCTAAATAAAATCTTCTGAAATTTCATAGAACTTTAGTCTTTAAAAAGTGGAACCGGTGATAAAACAGTATTGTACGAAAATAAATCAAAGTAAAACAACAATATCGGTATGCAAGGGAAGAAAAGGTAGGGAAAGAGTGAATATAATGATAGGCGACGAAAGATTAAAAGAAGTTGCTCATTTTCGTTATGTAGGAAGTCAGATAATTGCGGTCGGAAGGAGCAGTTGAGTTATAAAATAAAGGATAGCGCAGGGTCGAGTCGCCTTCAACAAAAATAAGTCACGCAACTTTGCTCGAAACGGTTAATTTAAAAATTCTGCTGAGATTGTTACAGGTTCTGTACGGTTACGAAACGTGAACAGAAAAGAAAAGGTTACATGGAAGCATTTGAAATGTGGTGTTACATTGATTGATGAGGATACCGTGGATAGCAAAGATTAGAAATGAGGAGGTGTTAGAAGGAGTAAGAGAACAGAGAGCGCTATGAAACTTAGTAAGAAATAGACGAGATAGGTTAGTTAGTAGGTCACCTTTTCAGGCATGAAGGGCTAGCTGGAGACATATTAGAAGCAGAAACAAGACTTAAAAGGAATAGAGGTGGAGTTACATTAGATTACTGTTCAGAAATAGTTACGGATGTGGAATGTTCTAGCTTTAGAGAAATGCGAAGATTAGCTCAGGATAAGAAAGGGTGGAGGTGCGTGTCTAATTAATCTTAGAACTGACGAAGATGATGATGATAGTCTTTAAAAAGTTATTTCGTAGGATTGGACAAAAAATCGTTTTGACATATACCTAATTAATGTAAAATATAATCTTTTGGGAGCTGTGCGGTAAAAATAGCGGTATCATAAAGGCAGTTCAGAATCTTACGAACCTTGGGTTGCGCACTAATAGAACTCCGCCCGTTTATTGATTTCTACCTTTTAAAAACATCACTATCTACAAAATAAATGCAATAAGACCCAACCCTCGAACAAGTTCAAGCTCATGAGATTTTGGACTAGCTATACCAACGTGTTTACACCAGCAAACCAAAATTCTTATTGAGTTTGTAATAAGCTACCCTGTATGTTTTGTAAAATGAAAGTTATAAAAATGTAAAAGAAATGGACAAAGTTTGGGAGAAGATAGGGTCATTTAATTTCTTCATGTTTAGTAATTGCCAGTTCTTTTCATTAAAGGTAGTCATCACTAGTCTACGACAATATTGTGCTTCTATTCGCTATTACACCGCTTGCGAATGTGTCTCTACGAAAAATTCGCAACGCTAAAGTATCTTCCACACCAGTGCGAAATCGCAGCGGATAGATATATCTAATAGGTAAGTACTTCACTAGTTTTTTCATTTTTACCAATTGTTAGTAATATTAAAGTTTCATCTTTAACAAGGAAGTCATTCTTTTTACACGTCAGTTTCGTACCTATATTATTATTGAATACCATTTCTGCCACGAAGAAATCATGTAGTGAGATCAAGTTTTCGCTGCCACACAACTTGGGTATGTTCCGAATTCGTAACGCCAAACATTCGCGTAGGTGTGACTTACCCTTAATGACTCGCGTAGGTGTAAGGGATGTTTCAAGTCACATATTTTATTTGTTAAATTTGCTCAATATACACAGATTAAAAATTAATAATCTTTTGATGTTTTATGACAGAAACACGTCATCGAGTAATAAATGAGCTTCACGTTAATGCATGTAGTACGAAATAAGATGAAAGGGCAAAGTTAATTTGTCGTTTTCGCATGAAAAAGCTTCGCACTAGACGAAACGTTACGAATAGAGAACATTAAGTGTATTCGCGATGACGGCATATACGCATTTCATTTATGTTTGTCGTGTCGCGCGTCGTCTCGTAGTCGTCGTTGTCGTCACCAAAGCATTGAGATATGGAAATTCATTTAATTTTGCATTCGCATTAAAGAGCAGGAACCAGCAATAAATCTCGTGGCGTAATAAATTGGAACTGCTTCGGGCTGCTGGAAGAAGTATATTAGCGGCAATTTCTTTAAAAATTTCCAGCTTTCATAAGTCCTCCAGCAATTCTTTATACGCGGCGCGTATTTGATTAATATCATTTTACCAATGTATGTGTATGAAATTCCAATAAATTATCGATTACCTCAACCACACGATTCAAAACTGTATCTGATACTGATTCTTCTCCATGCTAATAAAATCAATACAGTACAAACAAATAAGTAACTTTTTGGTTCATTCTTAGAAGTGATTGTAGGTAGTAACACGGAGCTAGTAGATGGGTTATAAATATTCGGTTGCTTCATTTTTGTTTATATTTATCAACTTAACTTTTTTAAAACAAATCTGATTATTAAACTGAATTAATTAAATGCATTTGTTGACAGAAGATACCGCCTTTCCGTTTTTCAATCAATCAATTAAATAATTAAGCCTTGGATGATATAAGCGCAGGAATAGATACTTATTAATGAAAAGAAAATTGATGACAATAGATACCTATTTGGATTGACATTTCGGCTAGTAGTATCGTAGAATTACTTCTTATGGAGGGACTTCCGGAAATCAATGAAAAATATGACCTCCATCTCAACACAAAGAAAACCAAATTCATGGAGATAGCATCGTATTAAAAACATTTATACATTAGCCAGCGAAGAATATTGAACTACTTAGGTACAGAATTTAACGACACATGGAATCATGTGCAGAAAATCCGATGTCGAATCGTAAAGACGAGAGATTTCTTCTGTAAAATAGCCTCAGTATTCAAGAGTCACAAAAATAAAATTATTTCCCTGATGCCATATATTTTCTGTTTTATTCTACGGTATTTAATCATGGACTCTAACTGATACATTAGCAGTTGGTATTTGAGATGCGGTTGTGCCACAAAATACTGACCTTTAGAACATGATTTTCTGTACCCACCACTGAATCCCGAATTTTTCCATGCCGCAGTGGATAAAGCAAAGATAGTCAGGATGATTGCCAACATACGAACTAGATATGGGCAACGTTAAAAGAAGAAGATTTACGTAGAAGAGTCATTCACAAATAATAAGATTGAATACGATTCCGATTATAACACGATTTATGGCATTATTTATTTATTTATTTATACCTATTGNGCCTTAAATGGAACGCCTCAGAGCGAGGTAACGCCGCATGAGTCATGTTTTTTCGTGCGTGCAGCCGGCTCCATCGAATTATAAGACGTTGTCACGTCAAAAATGTGTATTTAAGCTTTATTTGTACACCTATTGGTTGAACCCGCTCAAATTTGGACGGTGGGTATCGTGTCCATAACGCATATCGGTTATATTATTATCGCCCTTGCTCGAATAATACTCCAGTCTAAACGTCCGATTTTTTTACAATTGTTTAGTTCAATTTCGAATACCTACGTTACAATTCCGCCTCTAGTCCCCTATTGTTTGAAACACACTCTACTTATGGTAAACACGATCCTGCTCTTACGAATTCCGTAAATCCCACTATGGAATTAATCTACTGTCATTGTAGTTCTAAAGATGCTTAGAGGATGATATATAGGACGTAGCTGTTAATTTGGTAATAAAATGGGTATTAGACAATGAAGTACGCATTTCAATTGTATCTCTAAAGCGTCAATCTAGGTCCTAATAGATACAATATTAATTTGTTAGGTAAAGTTACGTAGGACACAATATATGATATATTTCTGAAGTGAAACTTCCTTATCGACGGTAGGTAGGAAATTTACTAGAGTGTAAAACCGAAAAGTGTAACGTTACGCGTCACGTGCCAAGTCACGCGCTACGAGTGACCCCTGGTGAATATGTCCAAAAGGAGTCATTTTAACAGGCTTAGTAGCAATCGATAATCCGAAAATTGCCATTTCAACAAATTGTCAGTAGATCGCGCCTACGCTGTTTTATATATGTTTCGTATATGCGTTTGTGTTTGTAATTCCTCTCTGCACTTTTATATGGTGCAAGAGTAAAGGTTTTTAAAAAATCTAAACCAATATTCGGCATTCGTCCGCTCGAAATAAAGTTGTATTTTTCTGGTGTGTAACATTTAGTTAATGCAATAGTTTAAGCCATTAAAAAAAAAATAGTATACAATCTATAGACGTTTCTCTTCTTACGCGTGTACACTAATACACGCTCGCCCCGTTTTTTGTCTAATCTCAACCAGTTGGTCCATAATCCAGCGTTTCGAACCATTTATTGTATGTTATTGATAATTGAGAGCCAACTATAGTATCGAACGTTAAAGCGGAATTAACCGTGATTGATTGATTCGCTTATTATTTGTCGATTAATTTCTGATTTCAATTCAATTTTGAAGTATAGAACGCACTGCAATGATCTTTAGCGTAGGTTGAGATACAATGTGTGGATTAAATGGATGAAATATTAGATAAAGACGTTTCTTAATTGATTGATATACGTAGGTACATATAAGTACGAGAATACAGAAGAAGTTAATTGCAGCAGTTGTTCTGCCCATCGATATAAAAACCAAACTAAACACATCTGTAAAGTATTTTTCGTGATAAACGAAGAAACTATGGAAATAACGGAACAGAGGGATAATTGAAAAAGTAACGAAGGCACTTATCTATAAATCCCAACGGAATCATGTAGGCCTTTAAACTGTGCAAAAAAACTTTGCTTTTACGAGAAATGTTACTAAAATAGCGCAAATTAACTAACGGCTTTTATGTTCGACTGCCTCCTGCTAAGCCCTTTCGGATACAGGGTTGTTTCTGCTTCATAGTATTCAGATCTCTTACACACACACATGCGCGTACGCGCACACACACACACGCACGGGCGCACACACACATACACACATGCGCGTATGCGCACACACACACACGTACGGGCACACACACACAAACACACACACAAACACACAAACACAATAACACACAAACACAAACACACACACACACACACACACACACACACACACACACACACACACACACACACACACACACACACACACACAC
>NW_020439039.1:265792-272448 GCF_000699045.2 Agrilus planipennis | reverse complement strand
CCGATGCAATGTTATGTAGGAAGTCAGATAATTGTGGTCGGAAGGAGCAGTTGAGTTATAAAATAAAGGATAGCGCAGGGTCGAGTCGCCTTCAACAAAAATAAGTCACGCAACTTTGCTCGAAACGGTTAATTTAAAAATTCTGCTGAGATTGTTACAGGTTCTGTACGGTTACGAAACGTGAACAGAAAAGAAAAGGTTACATGGAAGCATTTGAAATGTGGTGTTACATTGATTGATGAGGATACCGTGGATAGCAAAGATTAGAAATGAGGAGGTGTTAGAAGGAGTAAGAGAACAGAGAGCGCTATGAAACTTAGTAAGAAATAGACGAGATAGGTTAGTTAGTAGGTCACCTTTTCAGGCATGAAGGGCTAGCTGGAGACATATTAGAAGCAGAAACAAGACTTAAAAGGAATAGAGGTGGAGTTACATTAGATTACTGTTCAGAAATAGTTACGGATGTGGAATGTTCTAGCTTTAGAGAAATGCGAAGATTAGCTCAGGATAAGAAAGGGTGGAGGTGCGTGTCTAATTAATCTTAGAACTGACGAAGATGATGATGATAGTCTTTAAAAAGTTATTTCGTAGGATTGGACAAAAAATCGTTTTGACATATACCTAATTAATGTAAAATATAATCTTTTGGGAGCTGTGCGGTAAAAATAGCGGTATCATAAAGGCAGTTCAGAATCTTACGAACCTTGGGTTGCGCACTAATAGAACTCCGCCCGTTTATTGATTTCTACCTTTTAAAAACATCACTATCTACAAAATAAATGCAATAAGACCCAACCCTCGAACAAGTTCAAGCTCATGAGATTTTGGACTAGCTATACCAACGTGTTTACACCAGCAAACCAAAATTCTTATTGAGTTTGTAATAAGCTACCCTGTATGTTTTGTAAAATGAAAGTTATAAAAATGTAAAAGAAATGGACAAAGTTTGGGAGAAGATAGGGTCATTTAATTTCTTCATGTTTAGTAATTGCCAGTTCTTTTCATTAAAGGTAGTCATCACTAGTCTACGACAATATTGTGCTTCTATTCGCTATTACACCGCTTGCGAATGTGTCTCTACGAAAAATTCGCAACGCTAAAGTATCTTCCACACCAGTGCGAAATCGCAGCGGATAGATATATCTAATAGGTAAGTACTTCACTAGTTTTTTCATTTTTACCAATTGTTAGTAATATTAAAGTTTCATCTTTAACAAGGAAGTCATTCTTTTTACACGTCAGTTTCGTACCTATATTATTATTGAATACCATTTCTGCCACGAAGAAATCATGTAGTGAGATCAAGTTTTCGCTGCCACACAACTTGGGTATGTTCCGAATTCGTAACGCCAAACATTCGCGTAGGTGTGACTTACCCTTAATGACTCGCGTAGGTGTAAGGGATGTTTCAAGTCACATATTTTATTTGTTAAATTTGCTCAATATACACAGATTAAAAATTAATAATCTTTTGATGTTTTATGACAGAAACACGTCATCGAGTAATAAATGAGCTTCACGTTAATGCATGTAGTACGAAATAAGATGAAAGGGCAAAGTTAATTTGTCGTTTTCGCATGAAAAAGCTTCGCACTAGACGAAACGTTACGAATAGAGAACATTAAGTGTATTCGCGATGACGGCATATACGCATTTCATTTATGTTTGTCGTGTCGCGCGTCGTCTCGTAGTCGTCGTTGTCGTCACCAAAGCATTGAGATATGGAAATTCATTTAATTTTGCATTCGCATTAAAGAGCAGGAACCAGCAATAAATCTCGTGGCGTAATAAATTGGAACTGCTTCGGGCTGCTGGAAGAAGTATATTAGCGGCAATTTCTTTAAAAATTTCCAGCTTTCATAAGTCCTCCAGCAATTCTTTATACGCGGCGCGTATTTGATTAATATCATTTTACCAATGTATGTGTATGAAATTCCAATAAATTATCGATTACCTCAACCACACGATTCAAAACTGTATCTGATACTGATTCTTCTCCATGCTAATAAAATCAATACAGTACAAACAAATAAGTAACTTTTTGGTTCATTCTTAGAAGTGATTGTAGGTAGTAACACGGAGCTAGTAGATGGGTTATAAATATTCGGTTGCTTCATTTTTGTTTATATTTATCAACTTAACTTTTTTAAAACAAATCTGATTATTAAACTGAATTAATTAAATGCATTTGTTGACAGAAGATACCGCCTTTCCGTTTTTCAATCAATCAATTAAATAATTAAGCCTTGGATGATATAAGCGCAGGAATAGATACTTATTAATGAAAAGAAAATTGATGACAATAGATACCTATTTGGATTGACATTTCGGCTAGTAGTATCGTAGAATTACTTCTTATGGAGGGACTTCCGGAAATCAATGAAAAATATGACCTCCATCTCAACACAAAGAAAACCAAATTCATGGAGATAGCATCGTATTAAAAACATTTATACATTAGCCAGCGAAGAATATTGAACTACTTAGGTACAGAATTTAACGACACATGGAATCATGTGCAGAAAATCCGATGTCGAATCGTAAAGACGAGAGATTTCTTCTGTAAAATAGCCTCAGTATTCAAGAGTCACAAAAATAAAATTATTTCCCTGATGCCATATATTTTCTGTTTTATTCTACGGTATTTAATCATGGACTCTAACTGATACATTAGCAGTTGGTATTTGAGATGCGGTTGTGCCACAAAATACTGACCTTTAGAACATGATTTTCTGTACCCACCACTGAATCCCGAATTTTTCCATGCCGCAGTGGATAAAGCAAAGATAGTCAGGATGATTGCCAACATACGAACTAGATATGGGCAACGTTAAAAGAAGAAGATTTACGTAGAAGAGTCATTCACAAATAATAAGATTGAATACGATTCCGATTATAACACGATTTATGGCATTATTTATTTATTTATTTATACCTATTGTTTGTGAACATATGTATTTATCCATACGAAACACGCATAGTAATCAGTCCATTGTCACAAAATTAACTGTTACTTAGGTGTGACACCATAATGATTACTATTTTCTTGGTATAGAGCATTTTTTTTATAGAATTTATTCCAATATCATGTAGCTAAGCCTGGCTTAATAAAGTAGGACCAGTTGTCCAATCTATTTGCAAGACTGAAGCTGAGAGAAGGTGTGATTAGTGGGGTCTATTTTCAAGAGAAACAAGATGAGTTTATTTATGAGACTGATTTTATTGTATTATAGTATTTATATCGCATTGTACTACAATATTTTCATGGATTATATGTGAATTGCACATTTAGCATTTTTGGTCCTCGTATAATAATGACCTAAATTTAGTCGATCGACAGCAACGGTAATTGTGCTGAACTTGCTAATACATATGTACATATACAATACGTGCTTATTATACATATTTGTACTGTAAACTGAGTATATTTGGCATGCTTTGTCCATATGTCCATGGTAATGCACAGGGGCGGATCTACCTTTTGGGCTGCAGCCCAGGATCGCGTGAATACAAAAGACCCCCAACCTCCATTGAAAACAATAGACTACGAAGAAAAAATATCTAAAATTTATAAAAATCCGATCGCAGGGTTAATAACCCTGCAATCAATCAACCCATGTGCGCATCTGACAAACGGAACGGAGAATTCCCAGTTGCTTGTTTTCGTCGATGTATTTTCCTGGATATTATGTGCGTCTTTTACAGGGCCTTCCCGTCACTTATCGCCCGATGCAATTTTTTTTTTCGTACTTCTGTTCTCGACGTCAAAGTGTTAAAAATTGTATTGTCCTATTTTCTATATATTGCTACGTCATTTTATGCAATTGGTTTTTAACAAAATGACAATTACTTGAGTAGGTAGGTAGGCCTCTAAGTAGTATTAGCCCAGAGGTCCACAATTTCACCATCCTCCCCTACTAATACAGGGTGTTAAAATATTTTATTAATACCTACGTCATTATAGACAACAGTTTTTTGAAAAAGTGGTAATTACTTGAGTAAGTAGGTAGGCCCCTAAGTAGTATTAGCCCAGGGGCCTACAATTTCACCATCCGCCCCTGGTATTGCAGGGTGTTAGGTCGGTCCTTTAAAAAAATTAAATGAAAAATATTGGGTAGTTTGGTCACTAATTCGTATCCTTAACTTGTGCTTTGTTGATTGATAATCTAACTTCATTTATTGACGATTGTAGAGCGCGCTTTTGATTTGCAGGGAACCCAATTGAATTCGACAAAATTACTTTGCAATGTAATAACATCTCGTTCCTTGTGACTGTTGTCGTTCACAAATCTAATTTTATACGTCCAAAATCTTGAAGATTTTTATTTAACATAATCTGTGAGTAAAAGGCGTGTTTGGCGTCTTTCGTTGTCCATTTAGATTTTCGCGGTTTGCCAAACTAAAGTCAAACTATATTATTGCTCGAAGAGCATCAGCATGCAACGAAAGAACATGTCAACCGGGTGCCCACGCGAATTTCTACTAAAATTACTTTGAAGTTTCTGCCACGCCTGAAACATGGCTGGCAAGCGAATTCAGAATTCTTGACAAGCACACTTGTACGTCTTGTTTACATAGTTTAGAGCCCTGTGGTCGGTGCATTTACTCAATGACTGAAATGTTGGAATTTCATAACTTCGACAAATGCCCTGACAGCGGACAGCTGTTCGGAGGTCCTCCTGCAGAATGGACAAAACGACCAAGACATTTTCGGTCTGCGGAAGTGAAATTTCATGAATAAAATAAGTGTAAAGCATTCTGTCCTACTTACTTGCGTATGTATGCATACGAAAAATGAGGAAATGGGAACGAGAATGGAATGTGAGACAAAACTATTCCCACATAAATTTGCGTACGTTTCACATTCATTTCATTCTTTAGCAAGAGTAAAATAGATAGCAATGTTTCAATAATATGATCATTTTTTCTCTAACTACGTTAGATGATGTAGTGAACGCACTCTACTAAATTTTCCCAAACGTTTACGAACATTATAGAGGTATACATATATAGAAACAGTTTAACGTATCTATGTACCTACTAAAAACAATTAATATGCAGTAGTTTTTCTCGTTTAACTTTATCAGTTCTTTTAATCACCTCTGCTGTGATATGAATAGATCCATGAACCAACTTAAGAGGTATATTTTCAAGCTACCGAACAAAAAATAGATAATGGAATCCTATTATTTCTCGCTTTATATTTCGGCTAACAGTTTACAACATAAAATACCTTCAAGGGTAGTTTTTTCAGCCCCCAATAGGCCATCCATAAAAGTCGAGACGAATATAAATAAAAATATTTTATTACTAAAAGCTTTGTATATGTGGTTATTTTCGGGATAATCACCTTGACGATTGAGGCATTTGTTGACAAACATTTCAATGCCCTTTTCGAAAAACATATGCTCCATTTCTTCCTTTTAGTTTAGTGAAAATAATCAGAACTAATTAAAGGCGAAAGACATTCATTAGAGTAAAACCAACACCTACGTTTCGCCTCTGATTTGAGACTTTTTCAAGGCTGCAATATCTAGTAATGGTGTTCAAAAATATTACAAAGGTGGTGAATTAACATGAACTTAATAGGATTTTTAGGACACAATATATTGCTTAGTCTATTAGTTTAACCAATATATCTTTTTTGCTATTTGCGCAAAGAAATTTTATAAGTTAAATTAACTTTTTGTAGCATATTAACGTTGGTTTTATGTTTGTAAAATAAATGTTAGCTGGAGTTAGTCGGTTTAAAAGCAATATTTATCTTATATTTGTCAAGTATATTACCGTCAAGGAATTTAAATAAATCAATCTACTCGTTACGATAAGTTCGGATTATATGGTGGGTGATCTAAAACGTCCCGTTCAAATTGCTCAAAGAGCTTATGGGCTGCGCCACCACTGGAAGGACGAGTGAATCAGAACAATTTCAGTGCTGAGACAGTGTAGTTTGTTTTTGCTTTCTTTCCGTTTTTACGATTTTTGTATAAATCACTGGATATTGTTCTGACAGCTTTTTCTCCTAAAAGTATTGGAATTCAAACAATAAGCGAAGTTTTCTTTTTGTTGCTTATAAAATGCTAGAATTATTCGATTGAATTCTGTTTCTTTTACAAGAACGCATATTCGCCAAGATGTGTCTATTGTTATATTCCGAAAGACAAATATTTGATTACATGAACAATTTATTAGGCAAATAAATCGAAAGCTTTTACTTTGATTTCTCTGTTTATTCTCAGAACTCTCGTGCCACGCATTTAAGAGCAAATATTAGTTTTCAGCTGCAAGATAGAAATTGCTCTGAATTGCCTTTTGAAGTTGCTCATTCAATAATACTTATAAGGGATTATTAGCAAATAGACGATAGCTGAAATTAATGTAACAGTTGTGTGTGATTTGAATCAAACATGAGTCATTTACATTTGCCTACAGCTTATATTCAAGTGAACCTTTTAATAAGATGTCACACTTCAAAACATGAGAAGATAGGAGCATCTATCTACGAGGGTGGATTGATAAGTTTCCGGCCTAACCAAGAAATGACGCCACTAGGCCTACCTTGAGGTGACATTCTATAGTACCATCCTTGGATAGCTTGTAGCTATAGTTTCAGCCCGATCTCCTTGCTAGTGTAGGTTTGACAGCACGCTGAACAA
>NW_020439039.1:256170-263381 GCF_000699045.2 Agrilus planipennis | reverse complement strand
CGTGCTGTCAAACCTACACTAGCAAGGAGATCGGGCTGAAACTATAGCTACAAGCTATCCAAGGATGGTACTATAGAATGTCACCTCAAGGTAGGCCTAGTGGCGTCATCTCTTGGTTAGGCCGGAAACTTATCAATCCACCCTCGTAATAGGCGTTATAAGGAAATCAATCCACCCTCGTATCTATGTGCTGTCTGTGAAACACAAGCGAAATTTGAGCTTGTATAGTGTGTGTTAATGAAATTACATCTCTAAAAATAGTCTCTTTTATTTGCCCAGTATTAAATTTGTTGATACATTTTCTTAATTAGAGGAGATAGCCGACTGACAGTATGAAATAAGAATATGCTTGACCTTTCTAATCGTTTCGAACATGATTTAGCTATTTGCCCAATTTCTTTGGGAGTATAGAGGATGTCAAATGCTGCACTGAAAACATGTCCGCACTTGAAAACATTTGTCTCCTAAAATAAAAAACGTAGAATTATGAACCAAATACATACAGAACAAGTAATCCAACAGAAACTCCAGGATTTGTGGAAGAATAAAAATTGACTTTTGCACTATGATAACGCTCTTACTCACACATCGTTGCCTGTGCCCGAACTTTTGGCCAAAACCAACTAAAACCACTAATGCCGCAGCCACTTTTTTCCCCATTTGTGGTCCCCTATGACTTTTTCTTGTTCCCGAGACTGAAGAATCCCATGAAATGACACCGCTACGCTACGGTTGAGGAGATGAAGAGACCCATGATGAAGACGGAATCGAAGGAGGGGTTGAACAAGATCACAAAAAAACATTTTTTGAAGTGCTTCGAGGATTGGAAAGAACTGTGGCACAAGTGCATAATATCTGGTGGCGATTACTTTGAAGGGGACAAAATAGGTATTCATGAATAGATGAATAATTTTTTAAAAAACACAAATATCCGACACTTTTTGAACATACCTCGTATACGTGTCATATATCAAACGAATGATGTGACATTCTACGTTTATTAAAATTGAGTGCGGGACGATCGGTCGCACGGATCACGCGTACGTAACTGATGCATGTGCCATAAGAGTATATTTATTTTCGCGAAACTTTTGGGCAAAGAATTTCTAGTTTGCACTCTTCTGTTTAGCGGTACAATAAACTGTAATTATTATAAGCTTAAAATGTGTACAGGGAATGGGTAGGTAATTCTAGCTAGGTAGATGGAGGAAGTCATGCTTGATAGTAGGTCGACAGTGAGGAGTGCATGGAATTTTGATTATCAACCACATTTTCCTGTTTCATTAATAATTACTGTTTTGCGTCTTCCATTTATACAAATAGTAATTGTGTTGGAGGAATTTGACTACGACGGCGTGAATTGTTCTTTTCTGCAAGAACAAAATCAGCTAGTAACATTCGAAAAAACAAAATAGCTCAAAACCCCAACGCCAAAACACGATACTGTAGTTGACTGAAGTTCACTTCAGTACCTGAAGAAGGTAACCTTGTTACCGAAAAGTGCTTCGGACAACTACAGTGTCATGTTTTGGCGTTAGGGTTTTGAGCTATTTTATTTGTTCTACAACAACCGCCAAAGTTTTTCCAATCTTCATATTTAGTAACATTCGAGTAGCTAGGCACTGAAAAATTCTACCCAGTTTGTATAAAAAAACATTTCAAATTTTGTTAAAATTTTCTGTTTTTAGTTTTCGTAAAAATAAAAAGATGAAATGCGGAATTTCATCTTCTTCCCGAATCGCTTGTTTTCTTGCTCCAAGTATCTAACTGAATCACAAATTTTAAAATCAATAATATTACATAGACATAACACGTACCCCTAATATTATATAAAATGCTGTGGTTAAATGTTCGTCGGCGGAATTATACCTATTATAAGAATTTAATGCTACTATAGTAAAAATCCGTCAATAGTTTCATCGTTGAGCCATGAAAGTTATGAAAACAATAATTAGTTTTTCGAGCCAAAGCACGAAAAGAAAACAGGGAGCAAATAAAAATGGTATGCGTCATAGATAAACTCTGAGCCAACTAAAGTGACGGTTCATGCAATAAAACTGCCATTAATAGACTGCCCTTGCTCATGACTAAGTACAATTACAACTTTATGGCGTCATTCAAACGAAACGCGTTTTATATTCGGTTATGTACTTGTGTCTATAAAGGCCAAAATGGTTTGAAAACATTCGCAAGGGTGTATTAAAACGAATTTCATTACTCTGTTTTATCGAATTATGGGAGATTCGCAGGTAGTACAACATTTTTGTTGAATTTCAGCTGCAAAGATAAACTTAATAAGGGCTCTTGTCCCTTAACATTGTCACTAAATAAAATTCGGGCTGCCATTCGACAAAATAAGCTCATAAATCTTCTAAAAGTTTTATTACTTCAGCCGCCACGTTAGATGGTTCAAAGTTTAGGTATACTTCATTTACGTTCTCTAGCGATCTAACCCTTCCAATGTCTTGGATGCGCGCTGGCAATCGTAGGTAGGGAGAAAAAACTCATTATACTCTCGACTCTTGTTCATTAAACATAATTTTTCATACAGTACCTGCCAAAAGTTTTGTTCAATCATGAATAGTAGTGCCAGTCGAAAACAAGCGTTGAAGCCTTTAATATGTCTTCAAATATAAATAAACATCTCGTTGATATTTTCAGTAGTAATTGGTACCAATAACAGCACATTTGAGCAATGCAATTGTAGTGGATAAAATGGTCAATTTTTCCGTGCAGTACTGTACGAATTATACGCTCCTCACCGGTTATGAGTTTGGCCGAGAGTTGTCTCCTTCCTTTTCTGGCCTAGTGCTGTTCTTTTCTACTTTGCGCCGGTCAAACTGAAAGTCTCATCGCTACAGAAAATAAACGAAGTATACGTTTGTCTTTAATTTGTATATGGATTTTTTTTACAGACAATGATGAAGAGCATACTATAAAATTTTCTCAAAGTAATTAAGTATCACCCATGCGTAGCCTACTGAGCCTTTCTTTAAGCCTCGTTAGTTAGCGTTTTCCTTTACCTCAGATAGATATGTCTTAAAGTTTTCTGTTTCGTCTCGGAATATACGTATAGGTATTCTGAACTTTTTATTATAAGCATACTTGCCGGGATGCACTTTGTTATTCGTATTTACAATGGAGTTCCGTGTCTTCTACGTATAAATTCCCTTTTAGTTGGAACTAAAATATCAACTTCTTTGTAGAAAATGGTAATGACACGTAACTTTTGCAACAGTAAAGTTTCCTGTAGGCAGTGCGAGCTTTTCTCGGAGATGAGAACTTAAAAGCATTAGTGTTCTACCATTCGTTGAAGCATTTAATGCATAGCATGCTCCGGCTGCAACTGGTTAAATTTAACAATGTCTAAGAGTCTTGGCATTCTTCCTAGATGATGTTGGAAATTAAGTAAAATACGGATAAACCGTATTTAGACAATAATTCGCGGAGATAATGTAGCGTTAAATTGACCTTAGTACTAGACGGGTAAATCAAAAGTTCAACCAAAACGCTTGTCCTAACCACAGAATGACTAAGAAATTAATTACCGGCAAGCTTATTATGCAGCCAATTGTGCTATAGTGGACTATCTTTTTTTAAGAAATGTCAAAATGAAACGTTAAACAAACATTTCCTTATTGAAGAATGTTTGGCTTTTGGCTTCTTGAAGTTTTTTTAGACAACTAGCCTCTGCCGAAACAAACTTTCGAGTGTAAAATATCTTGCAATAGAGAACTACCAGACGACTAAACTTAGGGACGTTTACGTTTTTCTTAAAAATATTATAAACTTTTCCAATGAATAACTGCAAGTATCGTCATCACAAGCTAACAATTTTACCTTTGGGAAATAAAAAAAGCTTTTTGTTTAGGTATATATATCGAAAATTATTATTCATTCTAAATAACAACATCTAAACACATGTTTCTTTGATAAGTACTTTGCGCATCACAAACAATAACAACGAAATGGGTTTTCCGATATTTTGGCAAAAATAACCGAATAGAGGAAGTTTATAGCATAAATATAAAGTTGTAATACGCTTACATGTGTAGCAGTTATTTATTATGTGTATGTCGTAAAAAACGATTGCAAAAAGGACATATCTGTATATACGCATGCTGGGAGAAGTGTACAACCGTCCTATAAAAGTAAATTCGTAACAAGTCATAAAAGAAATAATGCAGAGTGTCATGCACCAAATTGCTTCGTAGCCGTAAAATGTATGCGGTATTTGTTTTAACAACAAAAAGTTACGAGAAAAGAAAAAAAGAACTGCCTATTTGCATAATAAGCGGCTTTTGAACTAATTCAATCAAAAATATGCTCTTAAGTGAAGTATAACAAAGACGTAGGCAACAAATTTTGCGAATAGCGATTACGGTAAACAAATTAACTACACAGGGTGTAAAATAATTCGAAGTGGTCTGTATTCTGTCGAAACTGCCAGACGCGGATCGCGATTTCGATCTTTTTGGATCTCATCAGCGCGTCGCAGGCAGCTCCGACAGAACACAGACCAACTTTTACCTGCTGTCTTAACTGTGCGATTTAGAAAATACTACAAATGGCGCAGTTAACGCCATACTACAGACCACTTCGAATTATTTTATTCGATTAAGCTAACGTGCCTATCACGTTGAGGTTGGCTACGCCGGGATTCGTTTTCAGCAAGTAGATATCCACACAAGTGGACCTTGTTGGACCATACGTAATCCTAAAATGTAGTATCGTGCTACAGATGTTAACTCCGCCATTTGTAGTATTTTCTAAATTACACAGGGTGTTCTAACCAATAGAAATTCCTAATAATAAAATAAAAAGGTGGTTTGTAAGTTTCTATATAATGGCGGGTAATATTCGAAACTACTTATCCGATTTCAAAAATCTCTTCAGTAACACTTAGAATGGGCCTTCTTACGAACGCTGCGTAAGAGATAAATGAATGCTTCCTATAGAAAAGTTGTAGAGCTTAAAAACACCTCTAAAAAAGTTCGCTACGACATATATGCGACATTAAAGCTAATTCAGAAATTGATAAAAATACCAATTGGGTGAATGCTTTTTACCAGCAATTATATTTCATGAATTTATTATCTCTAAATGAATCCAAAGTATGCTTTTTTAATATTTTATACCCTGAGGGCCCTTTCCCCTTACATTATCGTAAACTGTAGCAAATAGCTTTTTAAAAATCATTATTAAATTTGAGTCATACAGAGAGATATTGCTTTTTAATTGTATTCCAGATTAAATAATGGGTACCAAATCGATCGAAAATAAATGCCTTCTTTGATGTGTAATTGATAAATTAACTGATCGTAAATAATAGGACGTCAACATTCAAAAGTTGGTACAATTACCTTCAGGAGCAATGCGTGGGTGTCAACTGGTTATTGGTGCCCCGTTGTTGACATTCGTTCAATCATTAACAACACGTCAAAGAGAGCATTGGTTTGATCAATTTGGTATCATTTGACGTGGAATGCGTGGAACTAAAATCCAAACAGTATTTTATTTTGGGGTCGCCCATTTCCTCTGCCATCCACTGTATTTGCCCATGGAGTGACTGAAGAGAAACGATAGGATACTACGACATTGTATGTCACAGTAAAAGGAACTTATTAGTTTAGCTCTTAATAATTCCACATGTAACTATAAATTATAGTAATTATTTTCGGACATTTGCCTTTACTTCTGCCTTTAAGAATGGTCAAATAGCTCTATCAGATTCGTTGATAGTCGAGTAGAAGACAACAACAAGAGCCTATAAATTTGGTTCTGTTGGCACACGGTATGATGTAGACCATTTTCACCCCTTCATGCAGTGTTGCCACTTCGAGGGATTTATCTCTATTCGAGGGATTTTTGACGTTCTCGAAGGATAAAGGGATTGTTCCTTATTTTTGCGGGATATTTTGTAATTTGCCATTTTCTGGTTGGTTTTGTTGACCTGATATTTAGATTACATATTATGAGGGCGCTCATTTTTCTAATTGAAAACGTAAAATTTTGTCAGGTATAATCGTATAATTCTGTACGATGAAACGGTTGATATACGACGCCGACGTGCGTTCAAGCCTACTGGTGCAGCCTGCTCAAGTCCCTTACAATAAATTGTCTTGAACTCTTTTGAATTGTATATTGTGTTCGTATCATTGTATGGTCTTCAGCAATCATCTTGAGAGTGACCAGTCAGCAGATCAGAAACAGAAGTTAAAACTAAGAAAACTAAATGTTTGAGTTGGTGTATTGTTCCGAAATCCGAACATCTAAATATCTAAACCCCCAAGGCCTGGTTTTGTCTGCATTTTTGGGAAACGAGATCACTACATACAATAAAATTATCGGTATTATGCTATCGACACGAAAAGTTGTCCATGTTTACAGAAATATTGTATATTGTTTTCTTCGAATAAACGATTAAATTAACGAATTAAAAAATAATAATACTAATAAGTTGGAGGGACTTTTAGAGAAAATATGGGACTTTTTGGACGTGCGCGTGGGATTTTTTCCTGTAGTAGGTTGGCAACAGTGCCTTGATGCTCAGTTAGTATACTGTTCTCTGCACACTGTAATATTTGTTTGTAATTCTTAGAGATGGAAGCATATGTTGCACATCAAAAATGTAAATTGCTTTTTGATATCACGTACTGTGTAAGTCCATTTGACCCTCATCAATAATTAATCGTAATATGAACGTGAGGGTTTCAGAACTTGTCATCAAACTTCAACTTTTTTACCTACACTCAGACTATTGATTTGACTTGTGTAATAGATCTGAACCACAAGACGGTTGTAAATAATTCATTGGTACAATGTTTCGCTTTTGGTTAGGAGCCTTTTTCAAGGTAGGTAAGCCCTTACAGCCAAAGCGTTGTTACAAGGAGAAAAAATGGAATCTATTTATTGATGTTTTCAATTAAAATCAGCCAGAAAGGGGTGAAATATTCTTTATTAATTATGTAATTATACTGACGTTTCACCCTCCGATCTAATCGGAAGGCTTCCTCAAGGTAGATTACTTAATTAATGAATTATATTAGGAGACATTGGAATTTTCCTTTTTCTTGTAAAATCACCTAAGAACTTATTTGTTACGTTAAAACAAATACATAAAATCACATTTACAATTAGTTAACAATTAAAAACATGAACTTTTGTTCAGTTTATTCTGATTAATTTTAATTATTTATTAATATTTATTA
>NW_020439039.1:230722-256141 GCF_000699045.2 Agrilus planipennis | reverse complement strand
TTACCATTTATTATTTTAAATTCATGTTTATAAGCTTAAATTTTAAATGTGATTTTGTGTATAAATTTTTGATCTAAACTAACAAATAGGTTCTTGGGTGATTTTACACGAAAACGGAAAATTCCAATGCCTCCTGATATGATTTATTAACCAAGTAATCTACCCTGAAAGAACCTTAGATCGGAAGGCGAAACCTCGGTGGAATTAAATAATTAATAATAAATAATTTCACCCCATATATCTTAATATATCATTGGGAAAGATAAAACAAAGAATCTATTTTTTTATGCAAATTTTCCAATTTATACCTGAAGGACGGTAGTTTAGCTGTTCATAAAACAATCAATGCGGCACGATGCTTTTCTTCGAATGATAAAAAATACGATATCGGTAAATATCCTCATATATTTACATAGTTACATACATACATAAATGGGTATATAAATTGCTTATAATAAAGATAGGTACCTACTATGAATTCTTAGGGTACGACATTATCGCAGTTTTGTTTGAACAAAAAATTCTGAGTGTAACAATCCAAAACGAAGTCTCGAATGAAACGAAGGAAGAAAACTAAATTTTTTATATGCAGTAACGACGTTTTCATATTGACAAATAACCACTTACTAACATCATTAAGAAGCTCTTGACATATGAAGAAGTAATTCCTAGGTTTATTACGAGTGTGGGCGCGTACTAAAAATGAAAGGGACAGCAGGCACTATTGGAAAAATGATTTGTAGTACTTAACTTTTCTCTAAATCCAACTAAAAGAATCAAATTATCTTTTTTATTTTTGCTTTCAGTGGAGCTATTAATAACATCTCATAGGTCCATTACCAATTTTTATATGCCTATCAGAACAACGCACTGGTATATTGAACTGAAAACGTGTACTCTATGGGGTATATGTAGTAGAATATACATACATAAATTTCAGTTACCCTTCTCTTTGAAAATGAATCAGTGGATTTTTCTAATTTTCAGTCAATATTCACTATTCTACACAGTTACCTATTGTAATGACACCACTGCAAATTAGTGAGTATTGGCTACATTGATTAGTAAATTAGTGAATAAGTAAAATCAATAAAAACTAAATGAATATAAGTACACAAGAAAAAAGGCGTAAAATAT
This sequence comes from Agrilus planipennis, assembly GCF_000699045.2. Taxonomy (NCBI): domain Eukaryota; kingdom Metazoa; phylum Arthropoda; class Insecta; order Coleoptera; family Buprestidae; genus Agrilus; species Agrilus planipennis. The sequence goes on along the minus strand of NW_020439039.1, from coordinate 255,004 downwards.
CGGGTTGTTCGGAAAGAAATTTAATTGTATTCTTTTGCACCCAACTTCACATTTAAGCCGTATAGTTTTTATATGCTTTGAGAGCTCATATAGCAAGGCTTGTGTGTGAAAAATTCCAATTAATTCTACGCAGTAGTTTTTGGTTGGTGCCCTTTTAAATATGGAGAGCGATAAGCAGCATTTTCGACATATCTTACTGTTTTACTACAGAAAGGGTAAAAATGCTGTTCAAGCCAGAAAGAAATTGACTGATGTGTATGGAGAAGGTGTGTTGACAGTACGCCAGTGCCAGAACTGGTTCGCTAAATTTCGATCCGGCAATTTTGATGTCGAAGATGCACCACGTTCGGGAAGGCCGGTTGAAGCTGATAAAGACGCGATAAAGGCATTAGTTGATGTGAACCGGCGAATAACAACACGTGAGATCGGATTGAGGTTAAATTTATCAAATTCAACAGTTTATGACCACTTGAAAGGCCTGGGATTATCCTCGAAGCTCGATGTATGGGTTCCCCATGTTCTCACAGAGAGAAATCTGTGTCGCCGCATTGACGTCTGCGATTCGCTTCTCAAACGTCACGAAAATGATCCGTTTTTGAAGCGCATCATCACTGGGGACGAAAAATGGGTTGTATACAACAACGTCAAACGCAAGAGGTCATGGAGCAAAAAAGATGAACCGGCTCAAACCATTTCCAAAGCCGATATTCACCAAAAAAAGGTGATGCTGTCTGTTTGGTGGGATTTTAAAGGAATCGTTTTTTTTGAGCTTTTACCGGATAACACAACGATTAATTCGGAAGTCTACTGTCATCAGCTGGACAAACTGAATGATGCACTTCAACAGAAAAGGTCAGAACTAATCAACAGGAAAGGTGTAGTGTTTCACCAAGACAACGCGAGACCTCACACAAGTTTGGTCACTCGCCAAAAGCTTTTACAGCTTGAATGGGATACAATGCTACACCCACCATATTCTCCAGACCTGGCACCATCGGATTATTATTTGTTCCGGTCACTCCAAAATTTTTTAGACGGTAAAACCTTCACCTCAAATGAGGAGGTCAAAAACCTCCTCGATCAGTTTTTTGCCAGCAAAGACCAAAAATTTTATGAGCGTGGAATTATGCTATTACCAGAAAGATGGCAAAAGGTGTTGGACCAGAACGGTCAATATATAATTTAATAAAGTATTTGTTTATTATACGAAAACTGTCTTTCATTTCCACAAAAAAAAACGAAATGACTTTCTGAACAACCCTATAAAAGAACATGTGGGACAATGCTCAGCAGAATTGAAAACAGGGGTACTAAAAGTCAGTACTTGGTACAACGTATTTGTTATAATTCCCCTGACTGAATTTTGTCACAAGAGGGAAGGGAAACAGGTTTCAGTGACATTAACGATCAATAATTCTTATCATTATTTCAGCCAACTATCTTGTTACGAATTTTTGAAGTATTTGGTTGAGTTTTGTATATCAATTCAACCCATGAATCTACCTGGGAGAAAATTATTATTTCCCGTGGATTTATCAGCTAAATTATTTGAAGCAACTTTAACGTCTTCTTTTCTTGGAACAAAACATTTTTAGTATTTCAAATTTTCATTTTGCTTTACTAGGTTTTAGCACCTACGTAAATATAAATAAATAATAGTAAAATATAGATCAAAATCAAGACCGAGACTGCATCAGAGGGACCAAGACCAAGACCGAGACTATATCAGCAAGACCAATATCAATACCAAGAATGGAACAGTTTTTTTCTGGTTTCATTGGATCACTTAAGCAAATGCTGGGGCGGTAATTTTCCACAGATACTCTAGACAAAAATTTTCAGTCTCTCTCCAGTCTCTCAGAATCTTTCATCGTCTCTGAGAGCGTCTCTCACAGTCTTTCGCAGTCTCTCAGTTATATTGTCTAGGTGTTTTTATGGGTCTCTCACAATCTCTGTATGAGAGTCTCGAACGATAAAATTGTTAATTCAGAGATTCGAGTCTTTCACAGAGAGACTGAATGAATAAAACTGAAAAATTGAGAGACTCGAGTCTCTCGTTGATAGACTGGGATCTCTGAAATATGTTGAACTTAGAAACTTTTAACCATGCCTTTCGAGACACCACTTACTGAGAGATTCGAGTCTTTAGTTCAGAGACTGGATACGAAATGATGATCTCTCTATGAGCAACTCGACGCTAAACAGTTTTTTTGACAATCTTTCTCAGCGACACTAGAGAGACTCGATGAGAGACGAAGACTCGAGTCTCGCTTTCAGAGACTCTGAGAGACTGACCATTTTTATCTCCGGTAAATAATAATCTTTCGTTCTCTTCTTTCTTCATTTCATTTGTCTCATGCTTGTCATCCGAACTATCATCCACCCATTCCTACGATTCCTGAAAGGTGGCTGAAAATGAAACACCCAAAAGTTTTATTTTTTTTTTTTTTATAATAGGTAGGGAAATTACATTTTTAAACTTCAGTATTTCGAATTCGATAAATATGAAAGTATGTTATGCATCTATATATTTCCTAAATCTACTAATGTCCTGGGTATTAGCAACCGGTTAAATCGTTGCGGTAAATTCAGATATCCAATTACAAGGATCAATTTTCATTTTGCTCTCAACTGAAATTCGAGTGTGTCCGATAGTGTTTGTGCATTATGAGATGACCAATGCATACGTTCGCTTTAGTCAAATGAAATATTGCCAGAGAAGTAACTGCACGACCGAATTTTCGACATGAATAAAGTGCGATAATTACTCTTGTCACACTCTCGAAATGGGTAGAGATCAAATCAACCGACTGCTTGCAACTACGGGCTTTATTTGAAAGAGTAAACGCTGTAATATTTTTCAGGATTAGTAGCACCGCCAGGCAAGGATGACAAAAATTCTTTATTTGATATTCCGACTGATGTGACCTTTTTATATACTGCAATAATACACCGCGCAGAATTAATGAGCAATAGAGGACATCTTCTTCAACGTTAATTTGAAACTATAGCTCGTCAAGGTTTACGTAAACATAAACATGAAAATTAAGTATATACTGTAATGGAAAATGGAGGCCGCTAATATATTATGAAACTAAAAAAAGAGGTTATTGGGATCCGTCTAATGGGCATACACCATCTGGTGGCAAAATTTTATAATTCGAATGAGGGAAAAATTTGCATAGGAACTGTGCACGCAAATTGTAAAATTGTTTATTAAAATAATAAAACACGTTAAAAAAGTAAAAATTTTTTTGATGATGGAGTCGACGAAGTTTTCTTCTAAAGTTAAATCAAATAAAAAGTTAATATGTTCAGTGAAAAGCTGCAATAGCAGTTCAGACATAGATCTTCACTCTTCACCTACATTAACTACTTTCCAATAAAAACTAACCGTTTTATATATGTAAAAAATATATTCGGAAAATTAGAGAAAACAGTAAACTAATAGAAGCTTGGATGAAAGCAGTAGGTATCAAAGAAGTGAATTCCGGAATAAAGATTTGTTCACGTCATTTTAATGCACATGATTATATTTCAGCAAGTATTTACCATCAGCCATAACCTTAATATTTAAAACTAGAATCATACTAAAATTATAAAGTGAGAAATTATTTATTCCTGTGTAATTGATTTAACACAATTCTAATGATACGATATAAGTATTTTGAGGTTAAGAACCTACCTGCTGCAATACAACAAAGTTGCAATAATGTGTTTGCAACGTTCTCTTAAATCGGCTTTGCACGTGCAAGTCATTGATATGATATTGCTTAAATCACCCAGAATCACCTCACCAATTATATAACGTGAATCACTTTTTAAATCCGAAGTTTGTAAAAAGTAGGCAGTAAACTTGACGGAATTTGAAGGCTAGCTTCCGGATTTGTTATTTCCGAATTTTATAATGTGATTGGCATTAAAAACACGCTCACCTTCAACGAAATTTCCTTTCCGAGGCTTTGTGTCAGCCCAATCACATATTGTGTCAATACTTATCATTTTATCGTAATTTAAAAATTTGGAAATTGCACGGTACACTATAGGAACTACGACAAATTTTCCCTAATCGGTGCCAAGTTTTTAGGCTCCTCCCATTTAACGGACCCCAATAGGATCTTATTATATTTCAATAAATTATGTCAATTTTCGTTTCTTTCCAATAAAAAAAGATAACGTTCAGACTTATTTTTTTTTCTTAATTAAAATTTTTTGTAAATTCTGCCATATTAGCTAGTGAATTAAGGAACTTAATTTACTATTCATCATCATAAGGTCGTCTGACTGGTTGGACTAACTGCGTGTCCAATCTTCGCATTTCTCTAAAACTAGAACAACCCATATCCTTAACTATTTACGAACAGTAATCAAATCTAGGTCTACCTCTACTCCTCCTAACTTCCGTTTCTGCCTCTAATATGTCTCTGACTAGACCTTCATTCCTACGAAAGTGTCCTACTAACCTATCTCGCTTATTTCTTATTGACATCCATAGAGTCCTCTGTTCTCTTATTCTTTCTAATACCTCTTCATTTCTAACCTTCTATATCCACGGTATCCTCATCATTCGCCTGTAACACCACATTTCGAACGCATCTAACCTTTTCTTTTCTGTCGCGAGCACTGTCCATGTTTCGCATCCGTACAGCGCCGTGCTCCAAACATACAACTAACAATCTTTTTCGAATTTCTAAATTAACTGTAACTTTACGTATTTTTTTGTGAAAAATAGGTATTTAAAGAAAAAAGCATAAATATTTAATTAATTCAAAAAGTAACAGTTATCGGTCAGGGAACTACTTTAGCCCCTCTAAGAATATTTCGAATTTCCTGTAACCCTGTATGTTCATATGTAATTTAAATGATTTACTCTACAACCTCGCGTTGTCTTACAAAAAGTAAGATTTGGTAGATACCTAATAATTTCATGCATGACTGAATTCATTAATTTAAATGCCAGTATTATATTTGTCATGTTAGCTACTTGCCCCCCGATCCATGAAGGAAATTTAGATTATCAAACTAATCTGGTAAAGTGAACTTCCTAAGTCAAGTAGAAGACAAACAGTTCTACAAAGTTGGTCAAATTAGGACGAAGAAGAGGGCAAGGAAGGCAAATATTTGAGCGTTAATTCACATTTGAGGCGACGTATATTGTTGTCTTCGCTTAAGCAACTTCGGATATTATCCTGGCGAAAAGCACCCCTAAATGTTATTCAGAGATAGATTTTATCAACATTTTACGAATTCCTTAAAAAATATAATCACCTGAATACTTACATCAACTAAAACTATTTTAAAAGTTAATTTTCCGTTGATAATTATCTACTACCTATAAATGAATAATTAAATTATTGCACTAAAAGGGTAATGGTAAAAAAGAAATACATTTTGAAGGGTGTCCCTTTCCCTTTCTGATAACAGAGTTTTAACGCATTTATATTGGTTCATTTTTTCTTAATGTTCTCATTTCCAAGATTTACATTCGAATACTTTACTGGAAACAATTACCTACGTTCAGGGATTTTTTTCGGGTTCAGACTCATTTAGAATACTTCAGCCTTAATTATCTTTAGAAGCGTGTTGAGAATTCATAAAAAAAGTTTGACTTATATAATACCTAGCTCCACGTGGGACTACTTACTTTTATTATTCAATCATTACCCAAAAATAAGTTGTCATTACCTATTTATTATTTCTATTCTTATGTTTCGTCCATTTTCTTACTTTCACTTCTTTGCTATTCGTTGAAAACAATAGCCACGTGTGTATTGTACGTTACCTGATGTTTCACTTGTTTACAGTTCAATCCTTTTATTTACGTCTTTATAATAAATTAATCGGTTTTCCTCGGAACGGCTCGATATTATTTCATGGTCGGTATTGGATTTATCAATCCGAATTACGCCGAAGCTTGCCCGAAGACACCGCGCAGCTCCTTTTATTCCTCAACGCGTTTTCTCGTGGCGTAGGTCATAAGCTCGTAAAGTACACGAAAATTGACATGTGCATGTGGTATACTTTCGGCAAGAAATTACCTTTTTTTGCTGCTAAATACATGTGAGGAGACGTTTTAGAATTATTGTTAAATAATTGAAAATCTTGTTATTTCTTGACAAAGTGAGTTAAGTGGTTTGTTTTTCTCTTGTTGTTAAGTAAATATGAATAATGGTGGAAATACGACGTGATTACCGCGGCGCGACAACCATCGCGAACTTTCAGGAAGTTATAATATTAACATGGACATATAAACGGTAAGCATTTCGTACTTTCAATCGGTAATTTGTGATAATGTAATGATAATAAAGGTACTCTCAGCAGTTTTCAGAAATATTTCTTAATTATGAAATAATAAATCTTAAACTAGCTTAAATTCCCATTATAAGGTATATGATATTCGTTTATCTAATGAGTGCCGACGAAATGACTGATTGTATATGCATGAACATTTTTTCTGCAGAAGTTTTACTTATCGATTCATCTTATATCATGAGACTAGGTATCTAAGAAAACTTTTTACTCACAAGTAAGCATAATAACTAATAAACGTCCACTTTTTAATTTATTCACGAAACATTTATATAATATATATGTCGTTAATATTATCTATATTATGCATATCTATGTATTTCTTTTAGGGTTGCCCAAATAAACAACTTTTTTGTGTTTTCGATCTCATATTAAAATCTATTACTTTAAAATATGTTAAGGATTTGTTTAAAAAATTATCAGAATTAAGTAAACATTTTTTGGAGGTGTTCCTTGTAAAAATTTACATAGCCCCTTTAAAAATTTTAGATCGAAATATCAATTCTTGAAGGTCGCTTAAGAAATTTTGTATCAACACATGATGTTTGTGAGTGATTTTCAATTATTTATCAATATTCAGAGTGATTTTTTTCACTTTAAATACATTTTATAATGAAACGTTGGGAAGTTAATTAATTTTTTATGTAGATATAGATTAGCCTGTAGCAAGATTAATTGATTTTTTTACTATTTCGTCAATTTTAAATCAGCGACCTCTAAAAAAGTTTTTGATTCTGCTGATTTTTTAAGAGAGTTTTTAAACCATAATAAGCTAAAAGGTTTTTTGTGCTACCCCAATAACGTGTATGTTCAGTTCTAATTACATTTTCTCTTACAGATCTTAGTAAAAAGATCAACACATCTATGAGACTGAAATCAAAATCGACATACAAAGTATCTTGCCGAGGGTAAGTTTTACAAATGCTATTAAGTTAATAATTTTTTGTAACTTTAATTATCCAAAGAGGAGGTTATGTTTAAAACCTGAAGAATTATTACCAATTAAATTAGTGGTAACGATATTCGAAAGTACCTACAGTACAGATTTACCTTTTGAAAACACTTCTTTCTGTTGTGAACATAAAATGAAGATAAGAAAAAAAAAAAACACGAAAAATTTATTATTAAAAATCTCACAATTGCATCGAACACATGCCGAGCATGCAACACATCTCGCGAAACAATTAACCATATCACTGGGGCTTGCTAATTTTTATCCAGTCGATAATACACCAACAGACATAATAATGTTGCTAAATAGATACACTCGCTGTTAGTCAAAAAGTTTAAACTCATAGATTAGTTAGAGCTGTACTATAAATACAAACCAAAATGTATTAGAAACAACTCAACCAAGCTTTATAGGAATAGAGACATAATTACAGACAAAACAGTTAATCATAATAGACCTGACATCACATTGACCATCAAAGAAACTAAAACAATCTAATTAATAGATATTACTGCACTTAAAATCTTAAACAAAAACATATTGATAAACTTTAAAAATATATTCCTTTGTTTGATGAAATAATAGATCTGTGCAATCAGAACACAATTCGAATTATTCCAATAATAATATCATCAATAGGCGTTATACCTAAAACATTACCATGTTAGCCTAGCCGAGTTGAAACTGCTATAATAAGTCCACAGAAATCAGTAATCCTTCATACATGCGGAATAGTACGCAGGTTTCTTAACAATATTGATATTACCCCTTTCCAAATAAAACAACAGGTTAAATTAGAAGGGAAGTTTTTATATATTATATATATTTCAGGGCAAGAAGTACTGTTAGCTCTATAAAATTTAAGAATAAAACATTGGTTCCGATATTGTATCTCAAAAGATGTAAGTGAGATTCTTTGGCATTAGCCCGTCTTGCTCAAAGTTGACTAGTAAAAACTGAGAAGACCGGGAAATAATAATAATAAAAAATCGGCTGTCTGTAAAGTCGGTTTACTGAGATAGTCGAACGTGACAACGTCATAAGAAAATACTGATGGAATGGTTTCATTTTTCAAAAGAAAATTTTAATTTTATTTGTTTGATAGATATTTTGTATGGATATAGAGAAGGAGGTAAATGGAAATGTATTATTGTATAGTAGTTGTCCACGCGGACGCATCGCTCACTCAAGTAGGAGAGAAACAGATGTCGAACGCTGCCGAACGCGGAGGCCGATTGTGCTTCTTTGTCGGTCGTTCCGCGCTCTCGCTTGCACTTCAAGCCTTAAATGGAACGCCTCAGAGCGAGGTAACGCCGCATGAGTCATGTTTTTTCGTGCGTGCAGCCGGCTCCATCGAATTATAAGACGTTGTCACGTCAAAAATTAATTATTAATTTATGTATATATGGACATGGATTGTTCCACTTCCTATAATAATTTCATAGTATAGGACAGCCCTCCTGATAATCCGATTACATAACAGATATGTTATGATACCCATGCGTCCAAACAATGTCGACAGGTATTGCACATTCATTGATATCGGAATGCATGGTACGCTGTGAACGAATCTTAAGATGTGATAAATGATAGACAATAGCTTTAAAATAAGTTTATTTAAAAAATGCAATAAAATTTACGTATAACATTAGAAAATTGTAATCTCCCAAAAATTGGTCCCCAAAATACTACAAATTTCCCATGTGCCTAATGGCAATTGAGCTTCGAAGAATTTTCCCGCTTTTTCCGAGTATGTTTCAAATTGGTCCCCAAAAAGTATAAGTACAATATCACAATTAAAAAATATTTTTTTGTGATCAAACTACAAATTTACTGTTATCGAATTTTTTCCCTTAGTTGTGCTACAAGGCTTTGCTTCTTGCTGAACTTCATGATTGTAAGTCCCTAGTACCCTGTACGTTTTGATTCCAATGTGAGTGTCGAAATATGCTCCATAAACAGCTGTATCTTTTCATTGCGTTGACTTAAAAGTTCATTTTTTCACAACTTCAGGAGATTGCAGACTTGAGTATTTGATATGAATTTCTACTTGATCCCTCCACGCGTCCCTGAGAAAAAGGGTTTTGGCGGACAGACAGACGGACAACGAAGTGATCCGATGTGGGTTCCTCCTTCTCTTTTGAGGCACGGAACCCTAAATAATGAAATCGTTCTATATAGTCGAAATATTTTGCCTTAAGAGTAGGTACGTATTCTCTTGCGTAGATATATTTAGCGTATGTTAATAATAATTAGATTAAAAAGTTGTTTAAAATCCTGATATTGAGCCGCAATTCGCCAAGGGTCTAGGCTAATAAATTATCCGCTGGTCTTTGCTAAACTGACGTAGGCAGCAAGTGAACCGAATCAGAGACGTTCGCTTGTACCCATAAATTGTGTTCGAGACAGAACTGTTAGTGGGTAGAGTGAGGTTCTAATTCCCCGCCCGACGTCGCTGTGGGGTAATTTCCCTGTAAGCTAAATTAAAGAGCCCGTACACACGTACATATGTATAAACATTATGTACGTACGTACAATGTTGATGAGTTCGTTCCAAAATCGGTATTTATATCCTGGAAATGTTTGAAAACGTTGTTCAAATAGCTTGAGCGCGTAACAGAATCACAGTAAGCAGCAGCAATCCGCGTAAATTGCAGATAAATTATTACTGCACCCCAGCGTCTCCGTAGAGATTAATAGCCACTTGGAACAAGTTAAGCCCCCAGGAAAATAAGTAGGATCGCACCGGCAACTACGCCATGCCGCTTCTCTTCTACGCGAGAATAAACGATATTCAATAACCCCTGTTTTATGGACCTTATTACCTACCACTAGCTCACACATGCATACACGTGGTTACATACACCTACCTACACTGGCGAATGCATCTGTGTATAGATAGAGTTCTTCCCGTTTCGTACCCAACGCTTCCCGTTCTCGCTAAACTTGCGATACTAAAAATTCACGAGAAATAAATTGGCAATAAAAATAACGTGATAAATAGCCTGGAAAATTTACCGAGTAAATTCTAAACTTCCACCGACTGCATATATTATAATAATAAAAATACGTAATAAAATATATGTGCAGTGTTATACTGAAACATAAAGGGGTAGTAGTCTAGTTTAGCCGCCACGTCTCCGATGACCTATGATATATAAAATAGCTAATAATAGTGCAGGATCTTTAGAGATGTATATGCATTGGTAACGTCATTGTTAGGTTAGGTTTGGAGATGTATATGCATTGGTGACGTCATTGTTTGGTTATGACAGAGTGGAGTTATTAAAATGTACCTGCTCGCTAGAGGCGGGTTAATATGTAGAAATAATGTCTTTTTAATTATTCTTTACTAGCGACCAGCCCCAGCTTCGCACGGGTGCAATGCTCATATTAAATATGTATATTTTTGTTTTGCTTAGATTATTATCGAGAAGGGGAAATCTTCAAAGAACATACTAAATATACTACAGAATGTCTTTATATACAACATTCACAGTTTTTTTGTCATTAGACAATACAAACCAGCCTCCCGGTCGGTACCGCCGCAACCTCTACGTCCCTGCATTTTAAGTCTGTAATATCTTCGAAAATATTCATTTAAATAACATGCTGTAAAGGGCCATATTGATCTATATTAAATGCACAATGTATTTAAGGTACTTAATTGGATAAGAGTTAATGCTGTATTGCCTAAAATCGCTTCGTAAATAAGTCATTATTTCCCATAAAAAGTAAAGGATAAAAAATGATTATTGTGGGTTATCCCTAAGAAATAGACATATACAATCGTAGACCCTTTATTTACTTTAGTTAATCAATAACCACGTTGATAAGAAAACTTTTCTCTAAATGACAATTACCCACCAAATATTTACCAAACGTTCAACGATTTAGTTGGAAAAAAAGGAAAATCCTGTAACTGATATTTATTGATTTCTAAAACGTAACTCCGCAACTTCTTTTGTATAATTACTTTCATAAACCTAATGAATATTTTAATCTGGCAATCGTTTACATGTCATGTGTTATTTATAAATTATTATTTGAAACAGTTGGGACCGTATAGGGTGAAATAAAGTAAATGAATATAATTACTTAAATCCAAAATGAGACAAAATCTCTTCATTTTGTAAAAATAACTGCCTACGTTTCGCCCTAAATTATCGGGTTTTATCAAGCGATAATTTAGGGTGAAACGAAAAAGTTTGCTGGAAGCCTTTATGTTCTAAATGGATAATGAAAAGACATTCATTAGTATTATATATTTAGAAGGGCTGCATTATCTTTAAGTTGGTTTCTGTAAAGCTCTCTGAATATAGCCCAACTGTTTAAACAATATAATAGTTAGAGAATTAAGTACGGTTTACAGTTACCCCAACACTGACGCCATTAATGTTATTATGGGTTTGTAAATGTACAATGAAAATAATTCAAGACCAAATTCAGAAATTACCGTTCTTTTTTGTATTTCATTCTGTAAAACTTCAATAGTTGACAAATTTACATAGAAAAAACGAATTAACATTTAAAAAGGAAAAGCCTTTCAATTTTATGATAACAACATTAACGTAGTGTTGATTTTAAAATTTAAACTAGACAACATTTGAAGAAATCCTTATTTTGTTTAAATTATAGCTACCTTTTGGTTGCGACTATTACTTTACATTATCGTTAATAATTTAGACGTGGTAGTCGAAGTATCTATTGCTAATTGGATGTTAGGTAAAAATTACGAAGAAAATTGGTAACTGCTCAAAACTGCTCATACATATACAGTGTAAACTCAATATAACGACACTTAAGGGACTGAACATTTTTCGGCGTTATAAAGAGTGGTCGTTAAATGGAGTGAAATAAAAGATATTATTTTACTATTCTATAATAATGTGCATTTACTAATATAGTACACATTTTGCACACGAACATTATTATTCATACATTGCGTATAGCCTGTTATCTTCGTCTGATGTTTTTTGCTGCTCCAATATTTTAATTGTATTTTGTTACGTATCTTACTCATATCTTGAGATACTGCTGGATCAATTTGATTATATAAAAAGTATTTTTTTAATAGTTTCGCTGCATCAAGTGCTTGTTTGATGCTTGGTGGAGGGACAGGATCGTCTTCTTCAACAACGTACACAGCTGCAGTTCTTATCTATTTCGGCAACTTAGAAAGTACTGCTCAATGATTTATAATGCCGCATTGTTGTTGTTAAATAGAGTGAGCGCGACGCTATATAGAGTGTAATATTGTATAGAAAACAATGTAAACCAACCAGTCAAGCAATTTCGACGTTTTAAGGAGTTTGTCGTTAAATCGAGTGACGTTATAAAGAGTTTACACTGTATTTCTTTTGGCAGGTCTTGAAGTCCTTAGTCACGATACCTACTGGCTAAGGCATCTTTTGTAAAACTTAATTATGATTTGTAGTGTAAAATTAAAATAGTTATATCTTTTAAGTGTTTGATGTAGGTATCATATTTTGCTTTGAAAACGTCTATTTGAAAATACCTACCCTCTGTTTTTGATAATTAAGAATATTAATATTTGATTTTAGTTTAACCCTGACATGTAGCATGTGACAAATTCCAAACTCCAAGCAGCAAAAATTGCATATAACTCTTCAAAATACGCGCGACATGATCGATATAGTAGGGACGATTAAAATCGGTAAAGTCCTCAATAAATTATCTGTGAGAATGGATATATCTTTCTTCTTGTTTCCACTTGGGACTGCAGTCATTTGCTGCGTTTTATACACACCCTTGTTAATTAGGAAATGGTTTATGAGTAGTACAAAGAAATTGAAAAAAGATAACCGAATAATAGTAAGCAGTGCAGCGGTTAGAGGTTGTTTAGGTACGCAAAAGATCAGGATCACCTGGTTGCAATTGTGTCATTAAACGAGCATCATTACTTTCCTGAATTTCTGAGAATGTTGAACTTTCTTTAAAGTCCGATGCTCAAATTCTGCTTGTCTGCATCTCTTTCTGTTACACATTAACTGGTATAACGTTATTCCCTTTTCTTTATTATTGTCCACTGCAATTCCTACCTGACATCTCTTTCTATGTTTACGATATTCCCTACAACGTAGTAGGGGTTTTGTCAACATCCACTTTAGTCTAGTTAGTAAGGTGAAAGAAGAAAGTAAATGCGATAGTTTTATTGCGAACTATTCTAATTTTGAATTAGTCTGCGAGCTTTTGAATAGTCCACTGTTTTAGTCGACTGAGACAGAAAAGTGACCAATGTTGATGTTGGTATTGGTCAATAAATTGTTTTCTGTTATTAGTTCCAATATCAATATCTTTTGATTCCAACACCTTAATACATTTAGCTTTTTAGATTTTAAATCTCAGTGTTTCTTGTAAAGTAAACGTTTTAGAATCAAATAGGGGTTCTCATACCTCACTTATCTGCATATATTATACAATCTTACAAATTGGATGCAGGGTTAATAACATTTCATAAATGAACGAAAAGAATCGAAATGTGAAATAGTTGGATTTTGATTTAATTATGATAGATGCTTGCTACTTATTACCCGTTAGAGAAATTACTTTGTCATATGCACTATTAATCAAATATGGAGAACAATTAATTACCGTTGTTCTCCTGTTCAATCGTTTGTGCCAAGGTAAACGCCATAAATAATATTTTATGTAAGCTTGCATTCAAACCTAATATATCTCGCGAATATCCATTAATCCATGTTTATAGGTACTACTACAAACAGACCAATTAAAATGTGATAATTAACCCTTCTGCACTAATTCATACTAGAATTACCGTCTGCAAACGCCATATGAAATTTCAAAAATTAATAAGTAGGATTTTGTGGTGGGACGAGGGTTCGTCTGAAATTTTATAGATTTTACTTAAGTCGGGCTCGTAGACTAGAATCCCACCAAAAAGAAGTGGTGATACTAAAATGAGGATTACCTTATTGGTTCTACATATGGGTCTTAAGGGGCAAAGCTTAACACATGTATAAACTTACAATTAAATCTACCTAATGGGCGTTCGATGAAGGAAATTCGCTTGTAAATACTCTCGGTAAAATAAAAAAAACTAAAACGTAATAATCCCCTTGCCCAATTATGTCGTTTCAATGGAATATTTTACATTTGCAACGAACCAATAAGTGTACTTCCTGATATTGTCATTACAAGACAACTAAAACATGACGCATCAAGTCGAACAACAGTAAAACGATTGCAATTTAAAGTATTATGGCATTCCTGATGATGCGTAAATGCGTTAAGGCATTATATGCCCCTTCCTTGCTCTAGGGGGCAACCTCATGGGGCCCACAAGAGGTAGTGCGGCTACTCATTTAGGGACCCTATCTGCACCCCTTCAAAATTCTAATTGGGAATATGTTTGCGACGTTTTAGCTTAGGTCCTTAGTTTTAAAAATATTTTAGAAAGAATAAAAATTTGTGTTGATCTATTAATCTATTAGCAAACCTAAGTAAGTTTTTGGTTTTTGAAAACGCTTGATAAAAATTTATAACACCTTCCCTTGCGTATCGATCAAATTTATTTAAACGTTGGCACTGGACTGTTCAAAAAATGATACATCATAATATTAACAGAAGTTTAAAGAATGTTTATGGAGACTAATAGACAAGTGTTCGTTCTAAATAGACAACTTTCTAACTAAAAAGTATAAAAGTAAAAGTGTAGGTATTTAAAGAGACCATAAACGCTTGTATAGTAGTGTAAGGTAAGCAGCCATGGTACTTAAGTTCTCCGTAGTTGCCTTTCTTGGTTGTACATCTCAAGCTTTTATTATTTTTTGAATTTTTATTTAACTTTTTTTAGTACATTCTTAAATAAAAGATAGATTAAAAACTTCCGACATTTATTTTTAATCCGTTAAAACACTTGGTACCATAAAAAACACCGTAACTCTTGTAGAATATAAAAATAAAGTTAATTGATTTTTAGTTTCATTTTTATGTCAACTTTTCCAAGGGACTGTGTGCTATTATAATTTTTGAATATTTAAGCGTTTACGGAAGCAGGCGTTTAATGACAGGCCTTTTTTATACTTTACTAACTGCCTAATGTAGCTTATCGCAATCGTAGCCACCTGCTGCGCATTTCGTCTAAAACTGAAATTATTGAAACCGTGCCAAAACTGGGAGAACGCTGCCGCCGGGTCCACTAGACTCGACCTAGATTCGATTTGAAAGCTTTCGCTTAAATTCACGTTTATGTGCATACGGGTACTTACTAAGTACGTTCATGTATTTAAAAGCAATCAGTTTTCCCAGAAGCATCAAGTTCAAAATTGGAAAAATTAAATTATCTTTTTGCATGCTGCACTACGTACTTAATAACAACACATTTACTTTGAAATGTTTCGTTAAATTGTTTGACTATCTTTTACTCTTAGAATTTTATATTTTCTTTACTTTGTCATGTGGTCTGTGACTTAATTGGTATTTAAATTTATTCATTTTGTAAAATTTTATTGACAGGAGAGCCCTCAAACCTAACGAATTGACTCACTTAAGTATAGGGTTGTTCGGAAAGTCATTTCGTTTCTTTTTGTGGAAATGAAAGACAGTTTTCGTATAATAAACAAATACTTTATTAAATTACATATTGACTGTTCTGGTAAAACACCTTTTGCCATCTTTCTGGTAGTAGCATAATTCCACGCTCATAAAATTTTTGGTCTTTGCTGGCAAAAAACTGATCGAGGAGGTTTCTGACCTCCTCATTTGAGGTGAAGGTTTTACCGTCTAAAAAATGACCAAACTTGTGTGAGGTCTCGCGTTGTCTTGGTGAAACACCACACCTTTCCTGTTGATTAGTTCTGACCTTTTCTGTTGAAGTGCATCATTCAGTTTGTCCAGCTGATGACAGTAGACTTCCGAATTAATCGTTGTGTTATCCGGTAAAAGCTCAAAAAAAATGGTGAATATCAGCTTTGGAAATGGTTTGAGCCGGTTCATTTTTTTTGCTCAATGACCTCTTGCGTTTGTATACAACCCATTTTTCGTCCCCAGTGATGATGCGCTTCAAAAACGGATCATTTTCGTGACGTTTGAGAAGCGAATCGCAGACGTCAATGTGGCGACACAAATTTCTCTCTGTGAGAACGTGGGGAACCCATACATCGAGCTTCGAGGATAATCCTAGGCCTTTCAAGTGGTCATAAACTGTTGAATTTGATAAATTTAACCTCAATCCGATCTCACGTGTTGTTATTCGCCGGTTCACATCAACTAATGCCTTTATCGCGTCTTTATCAGCTTCAACCGGCCTTCCCGAACGTGGTGCATCTTCGACATCAAAATTGCCGGATCGAAATTTAGCGAACCAGTTCTGGCACTGGCGTACTGTCAACACACCTTCTCCATACACATCAGTCAATTTCTTTCTGGCTTGAACAGCATTTTTACCCTTTCTGTAGTAAAACAGTAAGATATGTCGAAAATGCTGCTTATCGCGTATTTGCGTAGAATTAATTGGAATTTTTCACACACAAGCCTTGCTATATGAGCTTTCAAAGCATATAAAAATTATACGGCTTAAATGTGAAGTTGGGTGCAAAAGAATACAATTAAATCCTCTGTCGGGAAAAAAACGAAATGACTTTCCGAACAACCCTATATATTTAACTTTTATCTGATAACTTACTATTCGAAGAAGTAACCTATTTCCCCGAACTGTAACGAGACTATATGCATTCTCTATATCTACTACAGAAGACAGTCATTCCTGTGCTAGGACGAAATTTATTGTATTTCTCCTTTTATTAAATCTACTGTTGCACAGGTAAATTTCGGATTTGTATTATTCCTTCGGATATTATTTTTTATTTGAATCCAAAACATGCCAGTGGGGTTAAATATACAATGGTAGGGTAGGGTTACCGATTCTCCAGTTTTGGTTCGGAGACTCCAGAAAACTTAAGTTTTCTCCGGATTCCAGTTTATAAAAAACTAGCGACCCGTCCCGGCTTTTCACGGGTAATAGTTGTTATTTTCCTCGCTAGAGAGCTCCGATAAACGCGTGCAATCGCCGCTAATCATAAAGTGCTATAGGTAGCGCCGCAACCGCTATGTGTCTGCATTGTAAATATTCATTTAAATTACATGATAAGGATTAATGCTGTATTGCTTAAAGTCGTTTCATAAATAAGCCGTTATTTCTCGTAAAAAGTAAAGGATAAGAAATGGTTATTGTAGGCTATCCCTAGATAATTTTCGCATTTCCCTAAAACTAGAACATGCCACATCCTTAACTATTTGTGAAGGGTAGTTCTGGGTCTACCTCTACCCCTCATAACTCCTGTTTCCGCCTGTGGTATGTCTCTGACTAGCCCTTCATGCCTGAGAAGGTGTCCTACCAATCTATCTCGCCTCTTTCTTATTAACTTACACATATTTGTACCTTTAGTTTTTTAATTCCCTGTGTATTTCAGAACTTTATTAAGTTGCTTTGAAAAGTGATACTATGATTTTTCATTATATTCTCCTTTTTTTTATTTCGTCCTCCTTTTGTATATTTGAAGCTTTAAGTATCTACTCGAGTTAATACGTTGATTGAAGTAGGTACACGTTCTATAGAAACGACTGTCACAGTAAAATAAATGAACAAATATATTAGTTAATTTCAGAAAAGCGTTTCTACACAAAGTGGGCTTTACTAACATTATGCTCGTCGAAGGTTTTACGTTTTCTGTCATTGTCAGTTCTAAACGAGAAACTGTACGTTGCAGTTGAGAATCGTTGCTGATTACTTTTCGTAATATATAGTGTAAAGTAAGTAGGAAATAAGTGTAGAATGGCGGATTCTGAATTAAACGTTGACAATTTAATCTCACGATTATTAGAAGTGAGAGGATATCGGCCGGGAAAGTCAGTGCAGATGACAGAAGCTGAAGTACGATCTCTTTGTTTAAAATCGAGAGAATTATTCTTACAACAACCAATTTTACTCGAGCTCGAAGCCCCACTTAAGATTTGCGGCGATATCCATGGACAGTATACCGATTTGTTACGTTTGTTTGAATACGGCGGCTTCCCTCCGGAAGCCAACTATCTCTTTCTAGGTGATTATGTAGATCGCGGAAAACAATCCTTAGAAACGATATGTCTCCTCTTGGCGTACAAGATCAAATATCCGGAAAACTTCTTCCTCCTTCGGGGAAACCACGAGTGCGCCTCGATCAATCGAATCTATGGATTCTACGATGAATGTAAGAGACGTTTTAATATAAAGCTATGGAAAACATTTACGGATTGCTTTAACTGTCTTCCAATCGCTGCCATTATTGACGAAAAGATATTTTGTTGTCATGGTGGTCTAAGTCCAGATCTCCAAGGAATGGAGCAAATTAGAAGAATCATGAGACCCACTGACGTGCCAGACACTGGACTACTGTGTGACCTTCTCTGGTCTGATCCAGACAAAGATATTCAAGGCTGGGGTGAAAATGATAGGGGAGTTTCTTTTACCTTTGGACCCGATGTTGTAGCAAAATTCTTAAACAGGCACGACTTGGACTTGATATGCCGAGCTCATCAAGTTGTTGAAGATGGATACGAGTTCTTTGCTAAACGTCAACTAGTCACGTTATTTTCCGCACCGAATTATTGTGGAGAATTCGACAATGCTGGTGCAATGATGACGGTTGACGAAACGTTGATGTGTTCTTTTCAAATTCTCAAACCGTCAGAGAAAAAGACGAAGTACCAATATCCAGGTAATCAGAGCCAAGCAAGACCCGCAACCCCACAAAGGGCAGCTCCTGCCAAAAAGAAGTGATTCTTTTTTTTCAAAAGAAGGAAGTTAATTTATTTTTATTATACTCATACTTACATACATACCTGAAGCCCACTGATCATTATGAAGAAAAATTCTCAAGAATGATTAGAAAAAACGTGACATCTACAATCACATATTGTTAGATGTAGTTCGTTCAATTTTTATTGTATTTTGGCAATCAAAAATACGCTTTGTATATACAATTACTTTTTTAAATATATTAAACAAAAATAATCATACAATTTGCACTAATTAATTATAGTGTAGGTTGTTTGTAATTATTCAGGTAGTGAATTTATTATCTTGTTCGTATTTTTTAGTGATGTTCACACTTATAGTTTCGCTTGAAGGGGTCAACCGATGAGTTGACGAAAACAAGAGTCATTTAAATAATATAGACAGTATTATGTGACATAATATCTGACGAACGGTTAATTTAGAAATTCGGAAAAGATTAATAAAGGTGTACATCTAGAGCACGGTGTTGTACGAGTGCGATAGGAGGGAGGACGCGGCGGAAAAGAAACTGTTAAAAGATGAAGATACCTGGATAGAAATGTGGAGATATTAGAAAGGATAGGAGAACAGAGGTCATTGTGGAAGTTAATAAGAAATAAGTGATATAAGTTGATAAGACACCTTCTCAGACTTGAAGGGTTAGTTAGAGACTTCCCGAGTCGAAAAATTGGGACTCATTTTATCCTCAAATGAACTATTTAGACTCATTTTTTCCTCATTTAGACGTTTTTAATCTCAGATACCTCAATAAGTTTTCATAAGACTCATCACATTGGATTCTAAAAAGTCTCATTTTATTCTCAATGTCTGCAATCCTATGGCAATAGTCCTCAATTTAACCTCAACAAGAAAAGAATGAGACTTTTTGAAGACAAAATGAGGTTTCCTAAATAATCTTTACTCCTCAAAAGTCTCATTTTGTCCTGATACGGGAAAACCGCTTGTAAAATGAGACTTTTGAGTCTTGTAGTTTGAAATATCCCTAAAAATTCTATTGAGATCAAATGAGGACAAAATGAGTCCCAATTTTTTGACTCGGGTTATTAGAAGCAAAAACGGGAACTAAGAGGAGTAGAAGTTAGATTACTGTAGAGATTAGGTTACTGTTCACAAATTGTTTACAATGTGGGATGTTCAAGATTTAGAGAAATATGAAGATTAGCTCAGGACAGGAAAATGTGAAGGTCTTAGATCTGACGACCATTTGATGATTGAAAAATGATTTTTATCAAGTACGCAGAATAGATAACAAAATGAAGGAAAAATAGTATTTATATATTAGAAGGTGTCATAAAGAAACAACGAATTATCCACATGAATTGGAAAAATTACTTAAAGATAATCGCAAGGAAAGCACTGTAGAGATAATTGATTTTCGGCTTGTCTCATTAGTTACCCATAGTACCATCGTTACTCGTTATCATCATCCTACATCATAGTGCTTGTTTTCAGAATCATAGGAATATTTAACAAAATTCTATAATATCGAAAAGGAAACACTTGGTATGTTTCACAAAATTGTCGTATATTCTAATAAATTTGTTTCGGCTTTTACAACATTATCAAAGAGTATAATTTTCGATATTTTAATTTTATTTAAAGTATGTTCCACGAAGTCATTAACGACCACATGATACCAATAATAAAATTCTTATCCGCTTCAAGTTATTATTTTGCATTTTTGTAGGTCCAACAAAATTCTGTTTATTTGAATATATCTCGGGGGTAGCTGTTTAATACCTGTGGCCTCCCCTGTGTGTACGTTACTGATTTCCGTTAACCGAGTGAAATGTTATTACGTATAGATCACAAGCGAAGGATGTCCGGAAATGTATTCAAACCATAATATAAAACTTTAATATTGGAATTTTCATCGAAGTTGAAGCTTTCGAAACCCGATTTCACAAGTAAAATTTTGCAACTCTGCCAAGCAGTGAGACATTACGAATGCTCGATTTAAAACAGGACATTTACGTTCATTGTGAATATAAATGTATCATTTCACCGTCCAAACTTTATTCAATTGTGATTTCGGTAAAATACTCAAAAACTGACCTCGTAACAACGAACGTCTAATATATTGCCCATAACATTAGCAAGGGAAGAAAAAGTAGGGAAAGAGCGAATATAAAGATAGGAGACGAAAAATTAGAAGAAGTGGATGATTTTAAATATCTAGGAAGTCAGATAAGTCAGGACGGAAGGAGTAGTAGGGATATAAAGCAGACGATAGCGCAGGGTCGTGTCGCCTTTAATAAAAAGAAGTCACTTCTATGCTCGCGAACGGTTAATTTAGAAATTCGAAAAGGGTTGTTAAAGGTGTATGTTTGGAGCACGGCATTGTACGGGTGCGAAACATGGACAGTGGGCGCGGCGGAAAAGAAAAGGTTAGAAACGTTCGAAATGTAGTGTTATAGGCGATTGATGAGGATAACGTGGATAGAAAAGGTTAGAAATGAAGAGGTATTAGAAAGAATAGGAGAACAGAGAACTCTATGGAAGTCAATAAAAAATAGGCGAGATATCTTGGTAGGACACCTTCTCAGGCATGAAGGTCTAGTCAGAGACATATTAGAGGCAGAAACAGGAGTTAGGAGGGGTATAGGTAGGCCTAGGTTAGATTACTGTTCGCAAATAGTTAAGCATATGGGTTGTTCTAGTTTTAGGGAAATGCGAAGATTAGCTCAGGATAGGAAAGAATGGAGGTACGTGTCCAACCAGTCTTAGGACTGACGACCTTATAAATATGATGATAAACATTAGCATATCGCAAAAAATAGTAACCACATCAATAATCGCTGTGATGGATCTACTTAAAAATTCGCATCACTTTTATGAAAAGTCTAATAAATATTAATATGTGGTAATCTACTTCTATCGTTTTACGAGGCAAATGCAGACTACAGATATTTAATTTTTGCTTTCCGTTGCTTGCGTTGCGTTCTCTCATTTGAAATTATTTCCCTCGGGGTCAGCCGCAATCTGATCTCATAATTCTTGCCAATACTAGATTTTGCAGATGGGATTAGTTTATTATTTTACTGCTGTGGACCCATACGTATATGCGGACAATAACTTTTTACGTACATTGCAATCTTCCAAACAGCGATTAATTTTAATTACTTCGTTCGGAAAGGATGGCATATTGTTAACAAGACAATTTAAACAAATAACAATGTAAGGTCGACAGTACATCCTACTTAAAAATACTTACACGAATGGAGACAGTACGTGAACTAAAACAAAAAAATTCAAAAAATCTTGTAAAATTATGAAAATCATGCAATACACATTACTCTATAAATTAATTAACACCTCTTTCGCTTATTTTGATAATGTCAAAATCAAATCCAGAATGTGGACAAAAAACGATTTATTTATTATACCTACACCAACGTTTCACCTTTTAGTGAAAGGCTTCATAAAGACTTTAATGTCAATGATTCTTTTTCTGTAAATAATAAAATAATAAATTAAATAAATAGTTACAACTAACATAAAAACTTTTTACGTTTAAAAACTACATAGAAAATTAACATTGTATCAAAAAAAAAAAATAGGAAAATAGAATAGAAACTATAGTTGATACTGCATGTAGAAACCAACCCACAAAACTCGGCATATTTAAATATTACGGCTAAGCAACTAACAAAGTTGCGCAGTTTTCACTTGTGGCAAAATAACTTGTATTTAATTCGTGAACAGGAATATGTGACACACTCTTAGAAACTGTTTTTGACTGTATTACTATGAATTATTTGATTAGTAGTAACTTAGGATCAATTTCCTTAGGGGTTAATCTATTCAAAACGAAGAATTTTATGACCGCATGATATTAAAGTTAATCCATTTTAATAACGAACACGCAAGTTGAACCATGCACCCAGACAAAGAATTTCACATTACTCTCATATGTCTAATTGGAAAGTTAAGAAATAACAATATAACTATAAAGTTATTGTTAAATATTTTTTTTTATATTTATAACACACTTACTTCAGAAGATTCTACTTACACGTTTAGCTAACGTTATTTTCGTAACTAAAATAGCCATTAGACTCTCGCATCATCCTAATTCAGAACAAAATTGTTTAAATGGAAAAGTACTAATTGTAAATTAAAAAAATGTTTATTTATGAAAAATCAGGATGAAAACTTAATTGTAAATTTCAGACCAGAATTACAAAAAAGCACCTTCCTCATTTGAGATATCATTTGTATCTACAGATACAATATCGAACTGCAAAGCTCCAATTTATCAATTGTTCATTGTTATAAAATTAATAGACTTAAATTGTGTTCGAATTTTTATTCAAAACATGCTCAATTTCAGCACTATCATAGTTTCAGTGATCACCATAAATAGATATTATATATCAACGAAACAACTACTGTCTATTGACTACACTGGTTGATTATTTGTGACAGTATAAATAATTTATATTGCTACAATGGTTAGATACAGTTGTTCCTCACAATACGGTATATATCTATTGTTGTATTAATATTCATGGGCGTCGTCAAATCTACATTCTCCCTCTTGACATATGAAAACATTAGGCAATGAGACGGGGACAAACTTCACACATTTGCGTGTGTGAAACACTCCCTTAAGTTCAATGACTTTCGTTAAAGCTTAAAAAGCAATAGAAAAAAATTAAATACATATGTATGTATGTAAGTATAACAAAAATAACTACTAGTATGCAAGGGAAGAAAAAGTAGGGGAAAATGCGAATATAAAGATAAGAGACATAAAAATAGAAGAAGCGCCTGAGTTTAAGTATCAAGGAAGTCAGATAAGTCAGGATGGGGTCGAGTCACTTTTATTCTCGCGAACGGTTAATTTAGAAATTCGAAAACGATTGTTGAAGGTATACGTTTGAAGAGCGGCGCTGTACGGGTGCGAAACATGGACGGTGGGCGCAGTGGAAAAGAGGTTAGAAGCATTCGAAATGTGGTGTTACAGCCGAATGATGAGGATACTAAATAAAATAATTCGAAGTGATCTGTATTCTGTCGAAACTGCCAGACGCGGATCGCGATTTCGATCTTTTTGGATCTCATCAGCACGTCGCAGGCAGCTCTGACAGAGTACAGACCAACTTTTACCTGCTGTCTTAACAGCGCGTTTTAGAAAATACCACAAATGGCGCGGTAAACGCCATCTGTAGTACGATGCTACATTTTAGGATTACGTATG
>NW_020439039.1:193533-230553 GCF_000699045.2 Agrilus planipennis | reverse complement strand
TTAAGACAGCAGGTAAAAGTTGGTCTGTGTTCTGTCGGAGCTGCCTGCGACGCGCTGATGAGATCCAAAAAGATCGAAATCGCGATCCGCGTCTGGCAGTTTCAACAGAATACAGACCACTTCGAATTATTTTATTCGATGAGGATACTGTTGATAGAGAAGGTTAGAGATGAAGAAGTATCAGAAAGAATAGAAGAACAGAGGACTCTGTGGAAGTCAATAAGATATAGGCGAGATAGGTTGGTAGAACACCTTCTCAGCCATGAAGGTCTAGTCAGAGACTTATTAGAGGCAGAAACGGGAGTTAGAAGAGGTAGAGGTAGACCCATATTAAATTACTGTTCGCAAATAGTTAAGGATATGGGTTATTCTAGTTTTAGAGAAACACAAAGATTAGCTCAGGATAGGAAAGGGTGGAGATGCGTGACGAACCAGTCCTAAGACTGACGACCTTGTGATGATGACTTAGTATTATAATATTATAGAAAAATGGCTTGCAAGCATATTGCAGTCAGTATAAAATAGTACGATGAATATTTGAAAGGTCGTTAGTAGTTAATTTATTTGATAGATAATGCCATGACATGATGAACACATCTGTGCAAGTTAGTGCCCTTCAACAGTTTGTCAGGAGCTTTAAGAGTGTATTTCTGTGTCTAGCCGTCTGAAAAATGACGCTGTCTCCCTTTTCTTGTCTAACTTTTTTCAACTCTTGTAGAACACGAGAACGCATTTATTCGTGTTACCAATTTAGGATTCTCGTTTCGCTTAGTTCGCGTGGTTCACAGGACCAGTAGGCATTTCGTATTCCGAATGGCACTCACAGACAGAAACTTGGTAAAACGATGCGAAAAAGTGTCATATATAAAACAGACGAGTCTGCCATTCGGCAGCATACCGGGCCTGGAAAGTGTTCGCCGTTCCCTTCATATCCGGTTTCACCTGCTTCGTTTCAGACGAATTGTAAAACTGGCTGCGAAAGTATAATCATTTGTTCTTCGGACGTTTTCAAATTGAACTAGTTAAAATCGACGTTGAATAATGGAGCATCTAGTAGGATTGCGCATGGGACGACGACGCCCACCGTCAACGAGAAAAGAGAAGCGTCGAGACACTAATGCATCGAGATTGCGTCGATATCTAGCGTCACCTTTGCCATCTGTCTCTCCTACGTTGACCACGATTTCCACACCGATGTATAATGACTTTGCTGTAAGGAAACATTGTAACTCCAAACAACAACGTTCAATAGCCTTAACGGTTAAACCTCTAAACTGTACCCAGGAAATATTTGTCTTTGCCTCTAATAAGACTCCGGATACACTATCACTTGTGTAGTAGAGGTGTCTCCGGTGGTCCCGTAACAAGTAGTTTATTCCAAAAACTTTTGTGGGGTGTGTCATACATAATCCGTTCATGTTATAGACGAAAGAATGGTGTGATGTCTATTATCTTGTCCACTACTTCAACCGGATCATTTATTTATTTATTTATAACAGTGACAGGCTACTAGTCTGATTCATAGATGTATATAAATTTGCTACTGGAAGCAAACTATTTTAATCATTTTGACGAGAAATTATATCTTTCGTAAAAGTTGACGTTTGCGATAACGAAAGGCGATAAAAACTGTTCTCAATCAACTGGGGTATTTTAACGTGCATACTTTTTAGATTCCATACGTTGTAGTGTTATCACGAGATGCTCTTTAGATGTCACCCTTTTAATATTTCGGAATACTATTCTACTATACTAAATATTTGTTTAGATTTCTACAGTAAAAATAACCTATCTTCACTTGTTTTCTGCGTTTTTTTTTTTGTAGTATTAGTAACTACAGGAACTTAACTAGTGTAAGTCAATTTACTATTGTCAGCTAACTGGAGTTTCAATAGTAAATGTTCAGTTTCCTCAGTGCATTAGTACCTATATGTTACATAGAAGTAATTAATTGGTAAGAGTGATAATTCCCTCGATATTTATCACATTAATTATTTCATTCGGTTATTATTAATAGGTACCGGTGGAGTTATTAAGATTAATCGCTGACTGTAACATATACACTGTATTAATATAGTAGCGTAATAATTGATTGTCTTTGTGGTTTCCACTGACAATATTATACTCCTTACGTCTCTTTTACTATAACCATTCAAATGTAGTTATCAATTTAAGGCATTTTCCGAGGAATAACTGTTATAACTAATAATACATTCAAGTCAAAAGATGTTCGGCGATGTGGTAAAGTGCAAGTATTTCATCTTCGTTTACATTTACCTGACTTTCATACTTCGTAACTGTGTCAACGTTGTTACGCGTTATTATAACTTGGAGATTATTGAAATTTGTGACAAAAGCTGCCGAACAATTTGCCTTGTTACAATCGTTACCGTTTCAGTCTCCTCTTCGTCGGCTTCAAGTTATTGAAACGACGGTGATTGCTAATTAGAATATAATGCTTTAAGGGGAACGATAACTTTAATAATTGTACAATGAGAGTGCTTACGTGACTAACTTTAAGGTCTTTGTAATACATACCATAAAGAAAACTATTCAAGATTCTGTTCTGTCTTTTCATAATTGATTAGGGGGTACTTAACGTGTACATTTGATGTACGATCTAGCCGACTTACCCTGGACAAAAATCTCTCTCCAGTCTCTCAGAGTCTTTCAGTGTTTCAGTGTATCTGAGAGCGACTCTCACATTCTCTCAGTTATTACCTAGGAGTTTTTATGGATCTCTCACAGTCTCTGTATGTGAGACTCGAACGATGAAATTGTTAATTCAGAGATTCGAGTCTCTCACAGAGAGACTGAATGAATAAAACTGAAAAATTGGGAGACTCGAGTCTCTCGTAGAAAGACTGAGATCTCTGAAATATGTTGAAATTTTTTTTAACCATGTTTATCGAGACACCACTTATTGAGAGATTCGAGTGTCTCGTTCAGAGATTCGAGTCTCTCGTTCATGCTCAAAAGTAAA
Source organism: Agrilus planipennis (assembly GCF_000699045.2). Lineage (NCBI taxonomy): Eukaryota > Metazoa > Arthropoda > Insecta > Coleoptera > Buprestidae > Agrilus > Agrilus planipennis. Next base: position 227,570 of record NW_020439039.1, on the reverse strand, counting down.
TTTAGTGTGTACTAAATAGTTAATTGAACTGACTGCAATTGTCCGTAAAAAGTTATTTATTCAATTAGAAATAAACAATAGGTAAGATACGTTTCAGATGAAATGGTAACTGTAGAGGTTAGATTTTCAAATTTTTTGTAATAGTCATTAAAGGGACCCAACAAACGGTTATGAAAGGGACGTCCCCTTCATAACTGTCCCTTTCGTGGTTGGCAATATTTTCTAACTTAATGATGTCTCTTTTACCACAAATCGCCCACAGTCACCTCAAAACATCGCTGGTCCTAACGAAATTTTTAATAAAGCAAGTGCAGATAATGAGGATCTTATAGATAATTTCACTCAAAATGAATTTATTGCAAATGTCGAAGAAACGCAACCCAGACCTTCCAATGCTATAGAACTACATACTGAATCTATTAATCCTAGTAAGCAACAGATTGAAATTTCTATATCAAACGAACCACAGCCTGGATCTTCCAACAGTGAAGTGACGGATTTTGCGTTTTAAATCCACCACACCTTACGCTAACTCCAGAGCAGATTAGGTCGTACCCTAAAGCTACAGCTCGAAAAATAGGAGAAAAGAAACGCAAAGTCAAAACTGCAATTATAACTGAAACCTCAGAAAAAGATAATTACTAATAATAATAAAATGTGATAGATATATTAAAGAAAGAAACACTGCGAGACAATAAAGAAAGTTTAACGCAAGTAAGGCGAACTATCAAAGACAATTTAGCAGTAAAGGAATCGAGCAACATCGAAATTAACAATCAAAAAGTAAATTATTAATTTCTAATTTTTGCAGAATACGTACACGTACCTATTGATTAATAATCAGTACGTGTATCGCAAAGTACAAGCTGATTTTCTTTGTTATTGGGTATTGTCCCTTTCATAAACCATCGTGTCCCTTTCAATACACTCTATTAATGAAAGGGTCAAAACGCATTTTTTTTTAAGTTGAAAAAATATACAATTAAAGAATGGTTTGTTGTTTTGTCCTATTTCGATACTGACATAACTGAGCTTCCTAACTTTGTTCGTAAATGTTTAATTTTTTATTTCATTTATTTACTAGGATCCTCGAAACAAAAATGTCCCTTTCATGCCACCTCTCCCCTATACCTATATACTCATCTCATTAACATTTAAATCTTATTTACTTGTAAAGCAAACCATCAAGGTATCTACGAAAAAGTTTAAGAAACGCTAGCGTATGGGTTTAATCCTAATCATGTTACAAAGGTCTTTTTTGTTAATCATGGGACCCCGGGATGTAAATTGGCATAAGAAAATCAAATAGTTTTACATAGGTATATGTAAAATTCTTTTGATTTAGAATAAATTTTCAGATGAGATTTTATGATATCGTTAAAGGCGCGCGTGACAGGATAGACCCTTTTGAAAAGAGATGTAGCCGTTTTTGATCGGTTTACTTTGTGGGAGAGACTGGTTGAAAATTATCCCTAATGTTTAGTGACCTGTAACCAGTTTGGCTATTTCAGCTTCCGTCTGCGCTACATCATCCCCGTTTAGAAAATGATTGATAGAGAGGGAAAGTACAAGTGGCGGAAACTTCATGGATGAATATTCATGCAAAATTATAGGCACTAGTACATTAATCATCAGAACAATGACAACCACAATTTCAAAACAAGATGATTCTCTTCTTTCCAAAACAAAGGTCTCTATTTATTGTTGTTTGGTAGTTTTTCTTTTATTTTTTTTTAATTCATTTCTTTTAAACAGAATTACAAGATGAAAGAAATGACCTGAATCTTCTGTTTCAAAACATTATTTAAATGAAGTTTGGGATAAAATGACTTTAATGGATAAGGAACAATTTTCAAGATATTCAATTGTTATGTTTAATATACGCAGAAATAGAGACAGTAAAAAATACATTGAATAAAAAATGAAACACTAAATTAGAGTGGCTTAATAGAGATGATCAATTCAATTTCTCCAAGATAGTGGCAATAATAATGAAAAAAAAGGGACCAAATTACGTTAAGTTCTACATCCTTTCCCCGGGAACGAACTTATAGAATTTTACTGATGCATGAACGTTAATATACGCAGTGATATTTTTTTAAAATATCGATAAAGCATCTTTTATCCTTTTACAATTGAGTTTCTTCTAGGATTTTTTCTTTTTTTAATGGTTCTATACAAAAAAGGGTATCTTTATACGAGACATCGGTTTCCGTTTATCCATCAATAAGTTATAGATGACTGCAACTAATTATATCATCGACATAAAATTTAGGATAGTAGTAGAATATACTTGTTCTAGTTCCTCTCCAGTTGAAAAAATTAATGAAGACATTTTGATTTTTATTACAAAAGGGCCCAACACGGGGGCACAAAATTTAATAATGGGTTATCTTGGTCAATTGGGTTATCGTATCAATACATACGTACACTTAACATTCCTAAACATTTTTGTTATAACTGCATAAGTGTGGAGATCTCCTTACAAATCGAGAAATGATTTTGAATAGTTTATTTTACATTTTCATTTATAATTAAAACATTACCTATTCGTTCTCTGGGGTCTATATACGTACATACAAACTGAAATTTATTTTCAAAATTGTTAAATCCAGCATTACCGCACTAATCTTCTAAATCCAAAAAAAAAAAAACTGAAAAGTTCGCGAGTTAAAAACATACTTATAATATAGATAACATAGATCCATCGTATATCCAGCCTAAATCCATCTACGTAGAAGTTCAATCAATATTCAGGTTTGGAAGACTGTTTTCTCATTGTCATATCCATAATGAGAGCCTTTTATTTTTGTTTTACTTGTAGTTTGATTTTCGAATAGCTGTCGACCTAATTTCCTCACTTAAATGTGCCGAGTTGCTCATCAAAGAAAATACGATATCTCCATTGTATAGTGCGCAAGATGATCTTTAGCAGTTACCGTCACGCCGAACTCAAAGTTGGAAGTTTCGCAGCTTTGTCCAGGTTTTCACGAACATAAAGCTTTCCGTGTTTCTTAAAAGCTTTGAGCGGCGGCGTCTCTCATTACGTCTGAATTCACGACCTGAATAGCTTTTTAGGACAAGAGGTCGTACTTATGACTAGTGATGTGACGCACTTCAATGCGACATACTTTTTCGTTACTATATTCCTAGCGAGACTCTTCATACTCTGCAAATATCCTGCGGTTTATATCTACCGACTTGCACAAACCGAGAAATTTAATTTGTAGCTTAAAATTAAAATTTTATATCACACTGAATAAATAAACCAACATAACATTGATGCAGCAAAAAACAATTAAAAGAAACACCCTAATCGAAGAATTAATTATATTGTAGTGGATACTGGTAACTAAACATACTTATATTATTCGGGTGAGTGAAGGCGGTTACCCATTTCACCACCCTTACTCACTTCTGGCTCGCTTCAACTCTTACAATTGGTAGTAGTTGTTAATTTACATAACTTGAACACATATTTTAGGTCGAACAAAATAATTCGAAGTGGTGTGTATTCTGTCGAAACTGCCAGACGCGGATCGCGATTTCGATCTTTTTGGATCTCATCAGCGCGTCGCAGGCNTAAAAATGCTCGCCATTGGTGGTAGCGAAACTGTAGGAAGTAATTTCAACCGATGACGGCCATTAAATCCGAACGAGGACAGCACCAGTTGAGCCCATGTGTTGCATTTTGATAATGGGAGAAGAGGGTAAGGAAGAGGTAGGGTTGTAATTTACAATTTTTCGCGAATATTGCTACTCTTTTCGTATTTTGAGAAACGAATTCGTTCATCAATTTGGTACATCAACAAAATTCATTGTATCACAATGGACAATGTCTACAAAATTCGTATACAAATTTAAATACAATTTTTTACGAATTCTGCTGCTTATTTCGTATTTCTAGAAATGAATTCGTCTATTACTTTTTTAGTAAATGATAAATAAATATGCAACATCGCAAAATAATTCATTGTTGTTTGATCCAACGTTGATCGAATGCAACTTTTAAGACGTCTTAGTGTTGAAAATCGTAATAAGAAGGCGAACGAATTTAGAAGTATTGGGTTAAAAACTACTGAATGGCCTGATTGTTTTTTCGCATAAATTCGACATTATCTTCTGTTATAATTATCTGTTTATGTCGACTTTTATTTTATTCGATTGCTACACATGATTGTTATATTGAAATTAAATGAGTGAGTGGTATATAAATTTACTTGTTACTGTTAATACAGAGTGTAACAGAAATAAGTGCCGAGCCTGCGGGAGGTGATAGAATGCAATAAAATATGAAAATTAAGTAAATGCTTTTATGTCAGAATGCTCACCGTTTTCGAGAAAAACGTAGTTGAAGGTACAGGTAAATCAAATTCCGGCCCTGGTTCATAAATATGTCACGCAACGCTGCACTCAATCACCACCAACATCATTGTTTTGTTTTTCTTGCTCATGTATTGTTTATTTGTTAGATTAGATTAAGTGTAATTCAAGGTGTTTATGTTAATAGCAAACTCTAGTAGCCGTTCATTCTTTTAACGTTTAAACCTTGTTTAGTTCAAGAAACCAATTCAGCAATACAACATCAATTATTAATGTAGGTCATTTGTGGAATGAAACGTATTTACGGGTTTGAACCATTAGTGATATAAACGAAATCCGTGGTTTCAATTTCAAACAAGATAATCTACCAAAATATAACACGCGAAGTAGCAGAGAACGATGGCTCGGTAAAGGTCTAGATCAGTGTTTCCCAACCTTTTTTCCCTCGCGAACCAAAAGAAAGGTCCGAGAAAATTTGTCGAACCCCCTATGTAGTCGTTAATGACAGGTAAAAAAAAGCAATAAAATTATTTTTCATATTGCAGAATAATTGATTATATTAATCGTGAAACATTTAAAGGGAAAACTACTGCAATGATTTTAAATATAATGCAGAACATGATACGAATCACATTGATAAAATGTTTTAAATATAAATAAATGTTTTGTAAGAAAAAGAGAATAAATAGTATTTGATTACTTGAATAAGAGGAATAAATTTTAATGTATAAAATTGTTGATATATTTTGATATTGATGAAGTAATTTTGAAAAACAAATAAGTAAAAAAGAAATGAAAATATTGAAATTCATTATAGATTTCTTAACAAACGGGCATTATATTGGCGTTTTAAAAAATCCGCCAGTACAATATTATTTTCGCGAACCCCCTCTGCAAACACTGCGAACCACCAGGGGTTCGCGAATCACCGGTTGGGAATCACTGGTATAGACAAATACACAAAAAGCTTCCTTAACGATAACACTGGCTGATTCGATTAATCGAAATTTTTAATTACATCAGTACTCGATCACAGGGTCTTAAATTGGTTGTGGTAGCGGATATCTATGTTTAAATAACCGTCAATGGAATCATTAGGTTACCATGTGAAGAATGTAAATTAGTTCTGTGCACCATCAGTAACTGTTTTCTTTCTAAATAAATGATTATTAGACGTTAAACAATAATTATTCTATTTAAAATTCTACATATATTTTTTCTTTTACTAACATTTAGGTACTTATTCACACACTTTCCTTCACAGAGCTCGATTCGTATAGTTTCTTAATTCAACTAGTTCTACGAAAAAGGAAATAAATTCAGTGGATTTCCTGTGGGAATATAGCTGTACGTTAATAACGTCTCTGCAGACCTGTTTGGTATTCTTATTTCCTTTTGGTCATAATTTATAGTTCTCATCTACGTTTTCTCATGCATAAAACTTAATGAATTTATTTCCAGTTAGCAGTCTCCAACTTTAACATTTTTGTAAATGCAAATGCTGTATTCTTTATAAGGAATTATATTGACATACACCATCCTTCCCTATTTATCCAGCTTCGAATTATGCGATAACATCTGTCACTTGAAATCAGTGCTGCAGTAAATGCATTCAAAAATAAATTGTACTTAGATTGTGAAGTAATAAAGGGAGTGACCTGAAGTAAATAATTTTGTTAAACTTATGGTCGAGTTATTGGCAATATATCGTCATCTACCGCTATTTAGTGCTATACTTCGTTTACTTTCTGTAGCAATATGACCGGCGCAAAGTAGAAAAGAACAGCACTAGGCCAGAAAAGGAAGGAGACAACTCTCGGCCAAATTCTTAACCGGTGAGGAGCGTATAATCCGTACAGTACTGCACGGAAAAATTGACCATTTTATTCACTACAATTTCATTGCTCAAATGTACTGTTATTGCTATCATTTACTACTGAAAATATCAACGAGATGTTTATTTATATTTGAAGACATATTAAAGGCTTTAACGCTTGTTTTCGGCTCGCACTACTATTCATGATTGAAAAAAACTTTTGGCAGGTACTGTATGAAAAAGTATGTTTAATGAAACAGAGTCGAAAGTATGATGAGTTTTTTTCTCCCTACCTACGATTTTGCCAGCGCACAACCAAGACATTGTAAGGGGCACATCGCTAGAGAAAGTAAATGAAGTATAACTGCAGTATTTGAAATGTTTGACGAGGGCATGACGAAGGTGTACTTTCAAAGAGAATGTACAACACCGCTTATGTTACATATTATCACGTAAACTAAATTAACAATGGATATTAAGTTCTCCATCAGAAATTTGGCGAAACTGTCAAACATAACAAAGTAAATGGATTAATAACTTGTTAATTAAAGATGGTTACCATTATTATTATTACTCAGTTTAAATTTTGTTGAATTGAATTACCTTTTCGTTATTTGCGATACAATGTCACAAATCCATACCATCCAAGATTTACAATTACATAATACTGAGTAATTACCTGTCACCTGGTTGCATTTATTATGCACTACAATTATATTATCAGCGAACACAGGTGTAGTTTTAATTTGGATACCAAATTTTTATGGATTAACTGCGTATTTTTTTTCTGAAAAGGGGTACAAACATCTTAATTTTTATTGTAATGACATATATTACTAGCAGAGATGTCCGGTGATTCTTTTCTTTAAATTCTTCAACTGATTAACATTTTGTTTAATTTCTGTATTTTGGGTTTCGTATGACTTTTAATGTCTTTTTCTCCACAACACAATTGGAACGACATTAATATGATTCAAGATTTACAGTGTTAGCACATTCTTGTGCCGGCTCCTGTGATCTCTTTCTGTTCAAGGATTCATTTTTTGTCGTCTAGGTACTATTGTACGATCATACGATCAAAGACGACATCACTTCTTATCAAATAAGTACAATCGATTCACAACTGTGTAGTTAATAGTAATTATTCTAGAATAATCCTACAGTCTAGTCCGCTGTGATATCTGTAATTGAGGTATTGCTGTGGATTCACTGCGTGAGTTTTCCTAAAAAGTGCTACATAGATATGAGTTAGCGTTGAATTTATTTACACAATATATGATGATATTTGTCAGTACTGCCATTGTGTCTAATAATTATTTTGCTTCGTTAATTCTTGCTATCGGTTGCTTCATTTATTATTTTTTGAAACATTGTAACGAACTGATGTGGGTAGGTACATATACCTAATTAGGACGCCTACAACAGTTTTTAGTGTTCCAGGCGGTTACCCGGAATAACGAGAAACATTAAAAGAAACACTTTCTATTTGCTGACAGAAACATTTGGCAAGTACTCCAAAAACCGCAAAAATCCATTAACACTCCACGAATATAAACTGAGAGTTGCTTTAACAGTAACCAATGTGAAATGATAAGTGGTATTGGTTTTGGGTAATGACGTCAATTGTTATAATGTCTCTTACATGCCTAACCGCAGAATATGTTCTTACATTCGTTTACTTTATTAAATGACCTATTTTAATTTATTACTTAGATGTATGTGTATCAAGGTTTACATCATTCCAAAAATTTAAAAAATGTGGAATGTGCATATTTCTGGAAAATACTACAAATGGCGCGGAAAACGCCATCTGTAGTACGATGTTACATTTTGGGATTACGTATGCTCCAACAAGGTCCATTTAAATATGTGGATATCTACTTGCTGAAACGAATTCCGGCATAGCTAACCTCAACGTGATAGGCACGTTACCATAATTCCAAAATGTATTATCGTACTACAGATGGCGTTTTCCGCGGCATTTGTGGTATTTTCTAAAACGCGCTGTTAAGACAGCAGGTAAAAGTTGGTCTGTGTTCTGTCGGAGCTGTCTGCGACGCGCTGGTGAGATCCAAAACGATCGAAATCGCGATCCGCGTCTGGCAGTTTCGACAGAATACAGACCACTTCGAATTATTTTATTCGAATTATTTTATACATATTTCTGTTTAAATGTGTTTTACTTAGGAAAGCATTTTCCAATAAACACCTCTTATTTTTCAATCTGCAGACATATTGGAATCATGTGGGTATAGGGAAATTCGTACAAATACCTTCAGCCTCCTTATCATAAGGATAATAAAATAGTATAAGTCCAATAAATGAAATTTAAAATTTTTGAGGGTTGTTGGGCTTTATTAAAACATTTTGAGAGTTCGGTTAGTTTAGTTCAATTTTTTCAGGGAAATAACTGTCATTTTTTAAGTTCATATGGTGAATGCTATTAAAATACAAGGTACTCTTAAAAAAATTTCGTATGTGCATTTGTTTTTATGAACGAACTAATATTGGAAATAGCTCAATCCGAATTTCGATAAAGCTTGACAGACTTAAATAGAAGGTTGCCGGCAGTGATCTATGATACTCTTAAAATTGTTCGGTGGTTATAAAATTAGTTACGACTATAGAGTTTGCACACTGGCCTTTCGAAATAGCCGCATTCGATTGTTTCTAATTATTGCAGAAACGTGAGTGTTCAATCGAATGTCCTTTTTTGAGGAAACCAAGTCTACGTGCACAAGGTCAAGTGCGCTTAGTGTAGTAGCAATTAGGAAGAGAAGCTGCGGCGCTGAGTATCTCCGTGTTGGGGTTGAAAGCCCTTTGTGTTTGCGTGACACTTGACCACGCACAACTGAGACATGAAAGGGGACGTACCCACACAGTAGTTAATGGTGAAGGACGTTGTCACACCTTCTTATAAAAACCGATTCGAAACAATTAGAAACAGTTACATTTTACATCCTTGAATATCCACAAGAAAGTCCTTTCTCTGCGAAAATGATTAACCTTCTCTAATATAAATTCTGCTTAACGAAACAATAGTCAGGCTTAAACAGTGAACTTGTCCAGAAAAATGAAAAATGAAAAATTTGTTCATTAGACCATCTCATATAATATCCTAATGAGCTAATGTTCTTGCGGAATGAAGATATAGGATGGAATTGAGGAGTTAGCTGACTACTACAGCGCCGATTAAAAATTTAGAAGGAACTGCGTCTTATCGTTCGGCTTATCGTATGCCTACTTTCGCGACATTCAGGATGTGGTCTTTAATTTGAATTTTTTATACAAAATGGCAAATTTGTTGATAAGTAATTCCCGACGACTTTTGAGTGTGCACGTAGGCATGGGCTGTCGATAATCAGCAACCTCTGTACTAGACTCTGACGGTAATAAATCATACCCCAAGTGACACATATTTGCCGCTTAACAATGGAAGTTCCAGAATTTTCGAGAAGAATAAAGATTGTTCTGGAGAATTCAATAATATTATGAATAGGCTCCTGGATGACGTAGTTAATGTATGGACCTATTAAGTCGCGTTAAAGCACGTATCTTCCATAAAATAGACAAACAGTTAGGTCTATCTAAAGCGAATTTTTTGACGTGCATACTATGAGTGACAGATAGACCTCTGGATTTTTAAATCTCATGCTATATTCATGCAAGTATATCTATATCTATACATAGTTTTTGAAACTAGTCAAGTATTTTTCCAGAGTATGTGTTGATAATAAAGTAATTTATACGTATATTGGTTTCAAAATTGAAATACATTTTCTCCGTATAAACGACTTGATCCCTGGTATCCGTGATATGGGCGGATTTCATACAACAAATCGTATCTTTGTATGTATATACTGTATCGTAAATAACGAAGCTTTTGTAATATGCAGCAGTCACGTCAAATTTTTAACGCTATAAATAATCGTATGCACTAGAGAGAGCTCGCAAAAATGCCCGGGGTGATGCAGTCCCGACATTGGGATCCGGAAAATACAAAAGCACTTTTGTTGAAAAACTCACAATACTTTGGACGGTAGCCACAGCTTTGTGTCGCCATGCTGAACCTTAATCTTTAAATTGTCCTAACAAGTCTATGCATTATTCACTGCTTAAGGGTACTCGAGTTATACTCTAGTTAATAATTATTAGATACAATGTAAGATTTTTTTCATTGTTCTTTAAAAAGTAATCATGTTGTCCGTCTATAAAAACAGGAACATTTGACCCTATAAAAAGAGGCGCGAGGGATCGACATCAAGTTACTGCGTTAAGCACAATTTTCTTGGTTTTAAATATTCCCGTTGAATAACAAACTTCAAAAGTCTTAAATGATACTGGGGTTCAAGTGATATATCATTTTAAAGGTATTTTAATTCTCTTTAAAAACATACTGGCATTTGTTTTTTGTTCTGCGCTATAATTAATGTGAAAACACAATTGGAATGATATGATACGGATCATCTTCATTAAGCTCTTGCAGGAGATGAATCTTATGCGGATGAAATTGATGATCCTTTAAAGACTTCTAAGTGGAATTGCTGAAGTAGATTTTAACTTTCTGGTGCTTGATGTAAGATCTAGTCCAACATGGACCAGAATTGCAACCCCTACATCCTCGTTAGTAACAATGTGTCGCCTTTTATATCTCTGTTAGAGGCAAATCCAGTTTCCATGAATTTAAATATCAAATTTCTTATGTAGACTAAGGTTCTTATGGGGATGTCTTCGATTAAAAATTTTTGCAGTTTCCCGGGGCATTTCATTGTTCTTAAAACAGAAAAAGACAATTTCAATTCTGTCTGATGCAATGCAGTAAGCCGTGTTGATAGTTTGCTTCAAAATTAGTAGAAGTAACGAATTAACAACCAACACTTTCAACGGTAATTCTAATAATAGAAAAGGCCAATAATGTTCTAACAATAGAAAATCATAAAGTCCAATAATGGCAGCAATTAAAAAGGAATAATAGCTCATAACGTTAATAATTGTTGACATAGAATCATCTTTTCAGATCTTCTGGTACCATTTCTTTTTTTGTAATTCGGATATTCGACAAGCTGACTATTTATTTTAAGTCTTTTTTCTCGATTTATATTCTTCCTACATTTCTAACTGGGTTTTTACATCAATTACAATACACAACAAAAAATATCAGCATGCATGTAATGAAAATTAAACTACCTTTACAATGATGTGTCAAATGACCCTCTCTGTGTCATTTAAAATTGCTGAAAGGGTTGCCACCCTCTTTTTAAAAAGAAATACTATATTTTTGAACTTACAATTAAGATGCTACCCTTAAAGGCAAAATAGACCTGTTTCAGAGATTAAGCAAAAAATATTTTATTATGTGGAGAGTTTTTAATGCGCCACCGTGTATTACAGCTGTGTTGTAGATTCAATTTGATTGGTTAGCTTTATAGAGACTTTCACACTGTCAGGGCTATAAAATAATACAGTTAATACTAAATGTCCGTAAATGTCGATACATTGCCTCTTGATGTTAATCAATTTTATTGAATGGAGAAACTTTACTTTGATCGAAACTTTAACGAAGCGAAGCTAAAAATGTTGGTTAAAGGTGTATGTTTGGAGCACGAAACATGAACAGTGGAAAGGTTAGAAATGAAGAGGAATTAGAAAGAGTAAGAGAACAGAGGACTCTATGGAAGTCAATACGAAATAGACGAGATAGGTCAGTAGGACACCAGATAGCAAATAGTTAAGGATGTGGGTTGTTTTAGTATTAGGGAAATGCGAAGATTAGCTCAGGATATAAAAGAGTGGAGGTGCGTGTCCAACCAGTCTTAGGACTGATGACCTTATGATTCCGACACATTGTTAACCAAAACCTTAATCGTGTCTATTTAATGAAACAGCAAGTTTTACTAATACTCTTAAGCTAATAAAATAATTCGAAGTGGTCTGTATTCTGTCGAAACTGCCAGACGCGGATCGCGATTTCGATCTTTTTGAATCTCATCACCGCGTCCCAGACAGCTCCGGTAGAACACAGACCAACTTTTACATGCTGTCTCAACAGCGCGTTTTAGAAAATATCATAAATGGCGTCTCTCAGTTTCAACAGAATACAGACCACTTCGAATTATTTTATTCGATTATGGTAACGTGCCCATCACGTAGTAGTTAGCTACGCCGGGATTCGTTTTCAGCAAATAGATATCCATACAAATGGACCTTGTTGGAGCATACGTAATCCTAGAATATAGCATCGTACTACAGATGGCGCTTACCGCACCATTTGTGGTATTTTCTAATACTCTTAAGGCACGTATGCAGTATATTTTGACAGCAGTTGTCTTCTCCTTTATTTGTGTGATCTGCTCCACCTTCATCCAATACATACCAACTACCGCATTATTATAAACAAAACTATTCTATAAAAAAATAACGGATTTACGGTTAAAAAGGGTTGTAATACATTCTATAAATATAATATGTTTAAAAATATGTTGCTGTTAGGCATAATTTGAAAATTAAGGTAGATGTTGGTAACGCGTTTTGTTTGGAGGAAATTAATCGATGTCCCTTCGTGTTTCATTAAAGGATTAATGGCAGCATGTACCTACTGCTCATAAAGTGCTCACAGCACGTAACTCTCTCCCTCGTTGTATTGCTTGGAAAATTTATGACAATTATACTCAAGAGAAATTTTGACGCGAGACTAAAGTGCTGTTACACAATTGAACAAGTAGGAAAAGTAGATCAAAAGAAAATGAAACGTTTACGCGATGAACTGTTTATGCTTCATTTTGTTTTATCTAAATTCAACTCCCTTTTTGATAGAGAACCTTTTGCAGTATTGAAAAAAGTTTCAGTGAATGCTTCCTATAAGTACCTAGTACCTAATACTCAAATATTAATTAATCAATTTTTTGTTTTTTCAAAGTAAGCTATTCGATTAAAATAAACTTAATGGTCAGAGCATTGGTGCTTAAAGTCAAAGGTCCGGGGTTCAATTCCCGGCGAGGGTTTGACTGCAGTAAGAATTTTTCCTCAATAAATTGAGGTAACTTGTAGTAAATAAAAATTAAATGGGTTTTCGAATTAACACTAAATATTAACCACTATTAGAAATTTGTTTAAGTATTTATTAAAAGTACTTTAAAATAAACTAATGAAACGATAATAATATAACAATGATTATTATTATAAAAGTGATGTTTTGCTATAACAAAAGAGTAGTAGTCGACTACAAATACAAAACCATTTGCAGAACTAATTTTAATAAATAATTTAACGATTTTATACTTAATAATAATGTATCTGATTAAGTACAAAACCCTGGACACACTAGTCAAACTCTTACTTGACTTTTGATTTTTATAAGACACATGGATTAATTTCAGGTTGCTACTATCGATTGCTTTATTATACAACATCAAGTTCTTATAGTGTAGGTATACCTTTGAGGTATTTTCCAATAAATTATTATAATTTTTGTACTGGTGGAAGTTTCAAAATTTGCAACAGAAAAGCATAGCCTGTGTTCCAAAACAAACATAAATTTTTCTAAGCTGTTTTACTTTCCCAAGCTATAAAATTATGCTGCTGATATCACTTTACAGGAAATATTAAGCCCCTGAGAGTCACTGTTATTCAGACAATAGAAGATCTATTCTTTTCTAACAAGAAAATACTTGCCACCTACCGCTGCATTCAGAAAAGAGTACCAATTTGAAATGCAATTTTAAAAAATATACTGAACAAGGATTATTAAATAAACCAAAAATAAACTCGCCCTAATTATTACAAAGCTTGATAACTGGGCCTCTTTTATTTTATTTATTTAACGTATTTATATTGCAGTTTCCATTTTAAACATTGAAGTACTGTTTAACAAATTGTTAACCATTTATGAGAAGTGCTTTTTATCTGTTGGTATTACATCGTACTAGAAATACATATCCAAAAGTAAATTCATATTAATTAATTAATAATATATCTATATATATATTTATTGTGTTTTAAATATTTAAATAATGGCTGCGATATTCCACATTTATTGGTAACATCGATAAATAATAAAATGACAAATATGAAATTCAATAAATATTATTGAATTATCATTTAATCGTATGTTTTAACTACTGTTAATTCCAATTCAAGTTGATTAAGCTTTGATTAGGTAAATCTAGGTAAATCATCTCAAGGGTGTACGGAAGGACTTTTTTCTATTAAATATGTATGAAAGTGGTTTTCTCAAAGATCAAATCGTTTGTACTTGAACTTTCAGTCCAAAAAACAATACCCTGTGCAAAACCTGAACTTTGACCCTATTCCACACCCTCCCTACTGTCCTGATCTTGCACCATGGAATTTTTATTTTTTCCTTTACTGAAGAGATCCCCCAGGAATATTCATTATACATTCGACGATGACGTAAAGATAGGACTATCAAGTTCTGGTTAAGAGAAAAGTCAAAAGAATTTTCAGTGACGCAATAAACAAATTTGTTACACATTGGGAGATATGCGCTACGCTTAAAGGTGACCACGTGGAAAAATAAATATGTGATTTTGAAGCACTGCACTTTAATGTACTCCTTGCTAGATCTTCCTTTTTGTTTTTGGTTTTGTTCACGTTCTACAAGCACATACAGGCCTGACGCTGGAAGCTGGCGGAAATTTTAAAATGGCGTGGATGCACTGTGGCAAAAGTAGGCAGTTTTAGGTATAAATATTGCAGCCCTCATTCTTCAGTATTCCGATAAGGGGCGTAGATTAAATATTTAAAAATAGGGATCAGTGACCAAGTAATAGACACACAAACAGAAGAACTAATTGTTGATGTTGGTGACAGTGATAGAGATTCAAATGATGACAGTGAATGTGAAAACTAACTATAAAACAAAAGCAATAGGTTAATTTTTTCTTTTTGATAAGTCATGTTTTTACATTATTTTCTAGTGCGCTACTGTCCTGTATGTATTAATACTATAATTTACGCTTACTGAAAGCTTATTTGTGTATCGGTTCCAAGTGACTTACCCAAATAGGTCATAAATGGGGAAGTACCTGCGTGACCGCTCGCCAGCTTCCTTCGTCAGACCTGTACATTCGTTCGCATTCTACTTTAGTAGCATTCTATTTAAATTTAGCTTGAAGAATAGGAAAACTAAAACATAGCTTTCAGTATATTACACTCTTGCAACTTTCTGCATGTATATGTACCTACATAAATGGAAATTTGACTTACATATACGAAACTTACAACTTTAATACATATAGCTAACTAGATCTTGATTAAATTTTAGTTTGAATTGAGTTCATTCAGCTCGTTAACGTTAGGAAAGAACTTACGTTGGTGCAATGTCATTGGCACTAATTTTATTTACAACTGCACTAACATTACACCTCGAGCATGTACAAACCCAAATTCTATTTCATATAAACTGCGCTTTGAATAATAATCAGCATTCGTGATTAATACAAAGTGCAATTTAATTCAGGGATTTGCTCTGTTCTGTACATATATCCAAAGATAAAGGGCATAATCAATAACGCACTGGTGTATTTGCTATAATGAACAATGAGAACAACTATTCATGCATACTGTATTAACAACAACCTTGAAAATTAATCAAACAATAGATCTTAAATTAAGCATAATCACCCAGACTGTAAATCTTAAACGAAAACTCCGAACTTTCTCTGGTCAATATTCTTGGCTTATTCGCAAATTAGGTCAACGTTTCGCTCCTAGATTGGGAGGTTTATCTAGGCCTAACTTAATTACGTATAATTATAAAATGTTTATATTTGTCCAGCAGGTGTTCCAATTCAAAAGCGATTGTAATTAGTGTCACAGGGTAAATCACAGGTTAAGACGAAATTAAAAAATCACAGACTAAATTAAAAAGTTAATATCATAAGAACACATTAACATACTTGTGAAAATCAAAATGAGGAATAAAATAATGAAAAGTTATGGAATGAGATGAAACTGAAACTAAAAGTCTTTTTAACTTCCAAAACAATTTTTTACTTATTTTTTTTCTTTTCTTTTTTCTTTTTCTTCTTTTATTTTTTTTTTCTATCATCCTTTAGGGTCGTTAGTACTGGTTGAACACGCACCTCCACTCTTTTCTATCTTGAGCTAATCTTCGCATTTCCCTAAAACGAGAACATCCCACATTCTTAACTATTTGTGAACAGTAATCTAAATACAGGTCTACACCTGTTAACTCCTGTTTCTGCTTCTAATACGTTTAACTAGCCCATTATACTTGAGAAAGTGTCCTACAGTACCAACCTATCTCGTTTATTTCTTATTGATTCCATAGCCTCCTCTGTTCTTCTACACTTTCTGATACCACCTCCTAAAGTTCTCTATCTACGGTATCCTCATCATTCGCCCGTAATTTCGAATTCTTCCAACCTTTTCTTTCCCGCCGCTCCCATCGTCTACGTTTCCCATCCGTACATCATTGATAATCGTTTTCGAATTTCTAAATTAACCATTCTCGAGTACTTCTTTTTGTTAAAAGCAATTTAACCCTGCGCTATTCTGTAATTTATCTACTGTTCCTTCTATCCTGAATTATTTAACTTCCTAGATACCGAAAATCGGCAACTTCTTCTAATTTTTTGTCTCCTACCTTTATATTCATTCTTTTAGTTATTTTCATATGTTGCATAAGTATAATAAATAGCTACAGTCTGCAATGATTGCAAATTTTATACCTAGAGCAAAATATGAGTGTGAGATCGGGATCTAAACCTTTTCCAACTTGCATTATACGTTGTACATTGTTACTAATCAAATAGTTAAAGTTAAACATTAAGATAAGCCAGCAAATGAAACAATCGTCCAGGGACTAGTTTTTGAGATAGCTTCAACTAGTTCCTGAACCTTAAAACTTTACTGCTTTGCCTCGAGAGAACAGCTGCCAAGTTCGAGAGTACGATTAAAAATGAACCTAATGGCGTATCGTAGGTAAGTGGCGGTAAAAGCAAACAACTGCGAAGCTTTAGTTAACACAAAGTTTCCGAATGGAACAGAAAGCGGAACCAGCCATCCCTTCGCCGCCAACCCTTGCTTTGCCATCAGTTTGCTATCATTGTACTGAGGATTATTTCTCTGAATACATACATCATACCACAGTCAGTAGACAGATAGAGCACGGTAAAGAAATTTGACGGTTATAACACAAGCGACATTTTGCATACAACTTTCAATATACAGTAGAACTCCTTTATTATGACTCCGCCTATATTGACCAACCGCTTAATATGAAGTAATTGCAGTGTTAACTTTGGTTTTCGTATTAAATTTTCTATGTGAAAGTTTGGATATAATGACTTCGTTTAAAATGACATATCGTTTATTATGACTGGTTATCAAGAAATTATATCCGGCTATAGTGACCCAAATGATTAATAATTATACAATACAAATACAATTCATCGTTCTTTTTCTTTTTCTGTTAATAAATATATACAATTTCTAGTTTTCCTCTCTATTAAACTAAATAACTAACCAAAATAGAAAATTCTTCTTTATTTTCTAAGACTATGCTTTGTATGATTGTTATACATTTTGTAATTCAGTATATCTCTTGAAAAATGTCGAAAAATTGACTGAAACGAATTCGTTGAGATGTAGTAAATTTTTTAATTGAAACCTTTCTATTGTTATTAATTTATTAGTAAGTAATATACTGTATACTTATAATATAATATATAAAAGTGATTTAAAGGCTAATGCTTTGTCAGCTTATTTTTATTCTTATAAATGATATTCATTTTCTTTTAATTTTCAGTTTACAGCATTACTAAAAAATTTTCCAGTTTCTTTTGTCATTAAAACTTCAGGGACAAATTAAAACTATTTTTACTTTTGCCCATTGCAACATAAATAAATCGTAATTCTTTATCAAGCTGTAAGAAAAATAATTTTTAAATTAAGCAATATTTTCTTTTCATTATAAAACAGAAAGACTAAATGTACTAGAAGCAGTATCTAGAGATTAGGTGCGAGCCAATTATCGATTAGGGTTTGCGGTAGCTACAATTATACAATCCAATATATTTTCCTGATACTTGTAACCTTAATCTTTTTTATGAGAAAATGAGATTTATGTAAAATCAGTTGCCTAGGAAACCGTAGGTATCACTCCTTGATCTCATACATGGGCGTAGATGACACAATAGAAGTATACGTGCATTGGTCAACGAGCATTCAGTTAAGTACATGCAGACGCACAATTTTTTATCAGTAATCGGCCTTATTTGATCGTACAATCAACAACTTAATTAAGAAGACTAATGATAGAAGCAATAAAATAACCCCAAGCGAATAGGTCTAAAAAGCGTCATCACTAATAAAAGATTAGAATAGTAATAGCTGAACAACTGCAAGAAGATTTCGGTAATAATAGTTTTCAAATACAAACTGTAGACAAAATCTCTTTCTTAATTATGTGCAAATCGGATGCGCACTAAGTTATTGCGCAACGGACCACCGAGTACAACATAATGACTTTGCTAAGCATGGAGGTTTGGAGTTCGGTGTGGTTTTAACGTCATAATATGTGATACATTAGTTCACTAACCTCATTTTTGAAGATTTAACGTAATAATAGATGTTTATCCATCGACGTTTACTAATGGACATGTCTTAGCGGTCAGAATTGTGGTACAATAAAAGAAAGAGATGGAACGAAGTTTCGGAGAATATCCATCTCTCTCACGATAGTGCGTAAGCGTGTCATGAAAGAGATAGCACTAGTCCGAAACCATACGCCATCTCCCTCACTCTTTTCGAGCCAAGAAATTATTACAATGACATACGGCTAAGGCATGTCCATTATTATGGGTGTGTTCCGAAATATAACCCAACTTACTGGCCAGTGCTGATGACGTCATAAATCGACGCCATATTGTACTGGTGTGTCACCATATTGTACTGGTGAGACAAGTGTGACGTACTAGTATATCAAATGGGCGTGTGTGCATCAGACTTTGAGGAATCTTTTATTGTAAATAACTTTAATAACTTTTGGAGCAATATTGTTATAAACGAGCACAAACACTATCGTCAATATGGCGTGAATATGATGTCAACGCACTGGCCAGTATATTTCGGAACGAATCAACAGTATGGCGTCGACTCATTCGTCATCAGCACTGGTCAGTATGCTGGGTTATATTTTGGAACACACCCTATATGTCTATGGGTTTATCGGCATGTTGTCTCCAAATAGAGCAGAAGTTAGCAGCAAAAAAGCCTGCTCTGATCAATGATCATGAACATACTTTGATATTGAGACAGTATATAGCGATCGCAGCGCCTCACTATATTCTTATGTTTTGAAAGGTGTTCGCTCTCCTGAATACTTTTACCTACACTCTTTTAGGGATCGCGCCATACATTAGGTATTATTTGTTTTTAGTCCTATCTCTGGTCTTCATGAACTTGGTATTATTTAGCATAGGTACCATTGTTATTGAATGCGCGTTGGAAAATAAACGTACCTACATGTATTAAAACAATCTACGCTCGTGGATATGGATTCTTTTTAACTTGTCTAATGTGTTCCCGTTAAAAATCGAGAAGACTTTATCAGGATTTTTCAGAGGGTAGACCCTTTGGGGTCGTTTTCGAAGCAATTTTAGCTTTCAAATAAAAAAGATTTATGGAAATTAAGCATTGTAATGAAAAACTTTGAGTTCACCGCGTGTAAAAGGGTATTATACCACACAAAAGGACGTTAATTTTTTGAAGAAATTACCGAGCTGCAATTTTATTAGAACATGTTCAATTGGAAAAGAAAAAACAATTTATTTCCTGTTCAATATAACAAATTGACGTAATAAATTACGAGAAATGTTGAAACTGTCAGAGATATACGTTTTTTAAAAGATAAAATAGAAGATAAACTCCCAGCGGCACTTTTTATTTTTATTGCTTTCATCCGTTAAAGAAAGAGATTCGATTGAATGGAACTGGCAGTTATCAATTTTTCACATAGGCGTTACGGCTATCCATCACAGTCAATTTTCTTTAACACTAATGTTGATTCGTGAGTGTTCAAGTCGTGGCTATGTAACTTTCAATTTCTGTTTCGGCTTTCAGGGAGATTACGTTTTACGTTAACGGCAGATAGGTAACTTTTATAATGCAACCTATGAGTTATTCACTGAACGCCCCCTTCCTGCGTAAAATTTAAATTCAATAAGTTACCATAAACAATGGCTTGCTGATGTAAATTGTCTTTGGTAATCATTGTTCTTTTTAACCGGCTTCAATAAAATATCAATAAATATAAACCACATGCAATTTCTAGTACAGAGAGAGAGAGAGAGAGAGAGAGAGAGAAACCATCACTTAATATTTTAGTAATAGTAAGTGCAAGGTACAATACAATTCAATCTGTATTATAGAACCTGTATTTTCCCTTAGAAATTTAATAGTGTCTATTGCTTCTACGATCATCATAAGGTGTTCAGTCCTAAGACTGGTTGGACACGTACCTTCACCCTTTCCTATCCTGAGCTAAACTCCGCATTTGCCTAAAACTAGAATAACCCACATCCTTAACTATTTGCGAACAGTAATCTAATCTAAGTCTACCTCTACCCCTCCTAACTCCTGTTTCTGCCTCTAATATGTCTCTGACTAGGCCTTCATGGCTGAGAAGGTGTCCTACCAACCTATCTCGCCTGTTTTTTATTGACTTCCATAGAGTCCTCTGTTCTCCTATTCTCTCTAATACCTCTTCATTTCTAACCTTTTCTACCTACGTTATCCTCATCATTCGCCTATAACACCACATTTCGAAGACTTCTAACCTTTTCTTTTCCGCCGCGCCCACTGTCCATCTTTCGCACCCGTACAACGCCGCGCTCCAAACATACACCTTTAACAACCTTTTTTCGGATTTCTTAATTAACCGTTCGCGGGCATAGAAGTGACTTCTTTTTGTTAAATGCGACACGACCCTGCGCTATCCTCTGCTTTATATCTCTACTGCTCCTTCCGTCCTGACTTATCTGACTTCCTAGATATCTAAAATCAGCCACTTCTTCTAATTTTTCGTCTCCTATCTTTATATTCGCTCTTTCCCTACTTTTTTTTCCATTGCATACCAGTATTTTAGTTTACTTTTATTTATTTTCATACAGTACTGATCTGTCAGTACCGCTTCTATTTTATTTAAAGCTCTCTATATCTAGATCCTCCTTGCTAGATGCTAATACTGCTATATCATCTGCAAATCTAAGCATGCTAATCTTTTGCCCCTGTACATCTATCCCTACAGTTATACTGTCTTTAATGATGTTGATCGCGTCGTCGTTGTATAGATTCAAAAGTTAGCGGTGACAGTGTGCATCCCTGTCTGACTTCCCTCCTAATATTTACTTCTCTACGTTGCAGCCCTAGCTCTATAACTGCCTGCTGTTCTTTATACAAACTAAGTATCACACTCTTCTATCTTTGTAACTCATCCCTACATTTTTAAGTATATTTAACATCTTGTCCCATGCTTCTAGGAAACGAAAATATTTTAAGGAAAATACTAAAAATTAAGAATTTACCTATCTTCTTCTAGTCAAACACTGGTTTTAATTAAAGCTTTGCTAATACCTATGTTATTAGTAAGCTGCTAAATGGTTGCTAGAGCTCCTCATAAACGCATATTTTGTATTAGCCCATTTATATCTGAATAGGTATTAAGTTTCAAAAAAATTTATTTGCATTCATTACTTTGTTGCTTTAAGAGAAAAATTAGAAAAAAAAACATTTCAGAAAAGGAAGAAATAAGTAAAGTAAAGGAAGGAAAAGGAGGTGGAGGGATGGTATACTAAAAAACTGCTTTGGGGTTCGAGTGGAGGTGGAAAATCGAAACTTTGGGAAAGTAATTAGCGAAAGCTTAACCCAAATCTTACATAATCTATTCTATAATACCTAATATTCAAATTTTCGATTTTTTTACCTTAACCGCCTGTTCTCTTACCCTTCTGCGCCCACCTAAAAACATTCTTTTACTGTTCTGCAAAGTCGTATCTACCTTTTCATTTACTCCCAGCCCCCTTGAATGATAATGATGACCTTCATAATTACCATTTCCAATTGTCACGTCTATTCACTGCGCTTTCACATCTCTCACCTCACCTGCAAACACTTGGTCAATGAGTTTAAAAATATCAATATTCAGAGGGCTTTGTACATTGCGACATTTTACTGCTGATGGCATTAGCGCTTTTCTTAATTTTTTTATTTACTCTTGCAGCACTGCTTCCTCATTTTTTTCATTTTTACTGTCGCGCTCTTACTCATCTACATAGATGGGTCTTCTATCTCCTTCTCTAAGACAAACTGAATGATCTAGACTAAATTCTTCTTTAGAAGAGTATAGGTAGTAGGCTACTTGTACGTGAGAACGTGAAAAATTTTTGTAATGCGGAGATGCTACCTATGAATAGAATTATGGAGAGTTTTATGTAAATATAGATTGATAATAACAGTAGCATAGTACATATAGCAGTCTCCGTCAACGCAACTTCAACGTCTGCCAAAATTAATGTCAATTGAGAAGTTGAAAATAATGATGAGGATACCGTGGATACAGAAGGTTAGAAATAAAGAGGTATTAAAAAGCGTTAGAGAACGAAGGACTCTATGAAAGTCAATAAGAAACAGGCGACATAGGTTGATAGAACACCTTCTCAGGATAGAAGGAGGAGACTGTGGTAAATATTAATTAAAAAATTAAAAGGAAAACTCACCCCTAATTACCACAAATAAATTTTATATGAGCGGACACGTGTTTCGCCCACTTCACACGTGGGCATTATCAACGCGAGACTTCTCAGGCATGAAGGTCTAGTTAGAGACATATTAGAGGCAGAAATAGGAGTTAGGAGGGGTAGAGGTAGACCTAGATTAGATTACTGTTCGCAAATAGTTAAGGATATGGGTTGTTCTAGTTTTAGGAAATGCGAAGATTAGCTCAGGATAGGAAAGAGTGAGGGTGATGATGACTTCTTATAAAAAATCTTCTTCTTAAGATTTCGTTCACTACGTTATTAATTCAATCACCCTGTATCCTAGAGGTGCGCTTTCGAATTGCACGCTCCAGTTTGTACGTCAATATGTATGTATGTATGTACGTAACGCCATTTGTGTTAAACTAATTAGCTTTTGGCCATTGGCAAGTCCCCTTTAGAGATGCCATATGATGGCTGAATCCATTTACATAGTTTAAAAGTCAAACTGCGCCGTTATTTAAACAGTAACGTCAACTTTTCTTGTGCATTGGACGCGAAATTCGCTACTCAGAATATCCCGCAAGAATTGTTATTGTCAACTTTAATACGAGGCGGAAGTTTCAGAATCTGATTAAGCTTTTCTTGGAATTAAGTGAACTCTATACTTATATAAAATTTCTTTAGCGAATTAATTATTACGCAGTAATTAACTTTATAGTTGATAGGCTCTACAAAAAAAGCTTCACATTTCCTATACAATCACATTACGAATCACTGCTCAACGCATATACGACTTCTCTTATGTATTTGGCCTACCATTTGAGATCTAGATTTTCATTTATATGATAATGAAGCTACTGTGGCCATTATAGCGTAGGCGGTATAACGCGAACTGAACAGTTTGGTCGTTTACCTGATGAACATTCATAATAATGACGAAAAAAAACAATTTAAATGATTTCATAACTTTTTATTATGTCCATCTGAGTAAATGGACTTTGTTGAACAAAATTAAATCCACTTATTGCAGCATTGTACTACAAATGGTGTTTTCCACACAGTTCATAGGATTTCAAACCTAACAATTTTAGTTGTAAAACTAATTTTTTTATTCCTCAAGAACAGTATTTTTTCTGGATAAATATTATTCCATGTCCTTTTATGTACCCCTGACAATGTGTGTACAAAATTTCATAATGATCGGTTAAGTAGTTAAAGCCTGAAATGGTAACAAACACATTCACATTTATAATATTAGTTAGTATTTTAACCGTTTACTATTCATAAATTCATAATGCAATTCAAAATTACTTGTCTGCTCTATATTTCTGTAGAGGATCTATAGATATTCAGATAATAGATACTACTACATAAAGATGAAGCTTACAAAATATTTGTATTTTATTGACGTAAATTATAGGAGAAAAGGTATATTTTGTTCTTTATTAGATTAAGCATAGCTAGTTATAAGAGAAATGAAATTTCCTATATTATCAATGCGGAAATGAGAAGAACTTGAACAGTATTAGCTAATATTCAATCAGCATCATAAAACGCGTGCTTTTACAGTTCGAGTAAAAAGAATTGCTCGTTAGAATCACTTCAGCGGTTCAACTTTAAAACTAATGCACAATGAACGAATAAAGTAGAAAAGCGAACTTTGCATCCGCAAATTTATGTATTATATAAGGGCTCATTGAAGAGAAAATCATATCTTTTGAACGGATATAAAATAACTGTGTCAAATTTTGCATAATCCACTTCGAGAAGAAGAACTTACGAAAACAATAAATTAAAATTCGTAGAAGTAATTTGAAAACTTCAAAACTTTTTACGTTGATGTCGTAAAAGTCACCCAATATCGCAAACGTCAGTACTTTGTTTCGGTGGCGAAAAAAGATTAAAACGAAGTAGGCGATGTAAGAAAAGATTCGAACAATAAACAGGGAATGAATAAGGAAAAAAACTGAAAGTCAGTATCATGATTGCTCGTACTTTCAAAATTCACGAAACACTGTATAAAAAAAAATAAAAATTCTGTTGTATTGAGCATGGCATTGTTTACTACACTCACCCAGAGATTAAAATACAGGAATGCCTTCTATTAATTATAATTGCTTAGGATTTTAAAGAAAAGTNATCATTTGGAATAACTTTTATTAAAATACTAGCTTTTCGCGGCGGCTTCGCTCGCAGAAATTAATATTGTTTCTCCATAAAACCTTTTAATTCCCAATTCACCCTTACAACGTTTTAATTTTATATAATGTCGCCATCTTGATTTCAAATACAAACGCAGCAACAACATTTCATCCTTAAGGGTTGATTTTTAAAAATTGCCAAAACACGTATTTGCTTAATTTCAACAATGAGCAACCTTCGAGTAAATTTGAGTACAAATAAAATATACCCCATTGAAACGTTGAAACCACTTTTCATTTGAATAATAATATCAAACAGCATATATACGAAATTTCAAGTAAATTCAACCACAAATGTCACAAACAAAAATTGCAACACCTTTTTACCCCTTCCCCTCTTTGGAGGTTGAATTTTTTAAATTGTCGAGATAAGTCTTTCAGAAATAAATAAGAGACCATTAAAACCAAGTTTCTAGTAAATCTGACCACAAATAATATACGTTCCATTTAAACATTGCAACTCCTCTTCATCACTCATCCACCCCAACAGAGATTGAATTTTTTAACCAGTTTCAAGTAAATCGGACCAAAAACTAACATGCAATCTTTGCAAACCCCTTTCAGCTTCCTAAAGAGGTAGAATTTTGTAAAATGTTGAAATAGGTATATATGTCACTAATTTTATATGAAAAAGCATTAAAGCCAAGTTTCAGGGTAGCACTATATATAAAACACCATACGTAACCATAGACAAAATTACGTTTTTAGCTGTCAGTTGCGATTTGTTATTTTATATCAGTTGCGTTTTGTTATACCACGTTTTTTTTTTTCCATGGGAACGGGATAAAATGTATTCTATGTCCGTCTCCTGGTTCCACGCTACCTCCCCACCAATTTTCAGCCAAATCGGTTCAGCCGTTCTTGAGTTGTAAATAGTGTAACTAAGACGACTTTCTTTTATTTATATAGATATAAACGAATATTTATTTACGTAACAACACTAACTAGACATTTAAACTGCTTCTTATTTATCTCACACTATATTTATAAATATCTTTTTATTTGTCACTGTATACGTATATACATATCATTCGTTTGGATTTCACTGTAACTATTTATAATACGGTAACCTGTCATATATCAACTGACTCCTGTTGTCATTCAGAAGCGTATTTATATTGTCATCTATTTTCCGGAAAAATCTTCATTCGTTTAGAAGGTTTCTCGAAGTCCTTTTGTTACGCGTTGTATATGTCGTTCACAGTATAATTTATTACTTTGTTACCTCCATACGAGCCGCTCTTAGTTCCAGCTTCTGTAGTAAATGATTAGCGAAATCTATGTATGTAAACGGAAAAAGCCTCCTCTGTGTTATTACAATCCAATAACTCTGCAAATAACCGAATCATTGGTCAAAGTACCGAGTGACTGATCAACTTCAAAACGAAATATTTTTCTGTAGAATTATCGGTTATCCCACTTCCTTTGGAGATTGAAAAGTTGCAAATTGTACGAAGTGTCTAAATTTCGGTTTGTAGAAATATTTGGAAAAACATGACAAAGTTTTCAATTTTCTCTAAAATTTAGACATTTCTGATAAAAAATACGGTCAAAATCTTTTGTTAAATTGAATATATACAGTACCCCTGACAATGTGTGTACAAAATTTNTCTTTTGTTAAATTGAATATATACATATATATTATATATATATAATTCAGGCATAGGGTCCAACTGGAACGATATTACTGGGCTGTTATAATATTTTTATGATACCTATTTATTTTTAATTCTCAAGTTTTTACTAAATTTTTTTGGCTGCATCAGGAGAAGGAAGCGTAGAGTAAGTTAAGGAAATTTCACTCAATTCGGTAGCTACTGACCACTTTTTTATATTTATTTTTAAGGTATATGTATTTTTTGGTTTTAATCGATGCAGAATAACATTATATTTTATAATATACTTCAAATTCAGATAACGATTTTGGAATTTATAAATGTCATATACATCTATAAATGAGAAAATCTAAACGTTTGCCGAATGAATGAGCGGCGTATATCTTTGTGAGATGGTAAAGGCAGTTATTCCCCCTTCCTTTCAAATTCTGCAGAGTGGTAAATGCGGATAGGTGTGTAAATTGACTTTTCAGGTTACCGAATCCAGGTAAATTCGTCCGACGCTAAAATAACTCCCCAGCGAGTCGTATCCGTTCAGATAAGTGGAACTGGAAGAATCGAGGTCAGGCCAGTTTCGGAATTCTTTTTCAACAATTTAAATAAATCAGCAACTGTCGGGGTCGACAACGAAAGAACGGGGGAGAAATGGCACAAGATGTTTTGCTAGTGCTTGAAGAAAACAAACGAATCTACAAGGTTGTATCGTTATTCCCATTTCAATAAGCAAATAAGCAAAAATTTTTTCGCAATGGCAAAATTCAATTGAGTCACAAACGATGAAAAATGGTGAATGTATATACCTACACGCAAATGGGGAAAAAGCATGTTAACCCGCAATTTGTATTGATTAATCGCAATTTAGAGAGTTATTCAGCATTTCAGAAAAAATAATCGCTTAATGACTACGTAAGAATTTCCATTTGATACCCATTGAAGCCATAAATAAAATGGAAGCGGTATCGACAGTGTTGTATGAAAATAAATAAATGTTGTAAAACAAAAATACTGATATGCAAGGGAAGAGAAGGTAGGAAAAGAGCGAATATAAAAATTGGAGACGAAAAATTAGAAGAAGTGGCTGATCTTCGGTACCTAGGAAGTCAGATAAATCAGGATAGAAGGAGCAGTAGAGATATAAAACACAAGATAGCGCAGGGTCGCGTCTCCATCAACAAAAAAAAGTCGCTAATATGCTCACGAAAGGTTAATTTAGAAATTCAAAAAAGACTGTTAAAGGTGTATGTCTGGACCGCGTCTGAGCGGATGCGAAACGTGAACTGTGGGCGCAGCGAAAAAAAGAAAAGTCGCTAATTGTGTAGAGAGGATTGGGAAAGAATTATAATGCTATTCAATATAGTTGTGAGGGGTATTGTGTTTTATGGGGTGGAAGTATGGAGATGGGAAGGAAAAAAAGTATAGGTGTTATGTCATCATCATAAGGTGGTCAGTCCTAAGACTGGTTAGACACGCTTTCCCATCCTGAGGTGTTATATAAAAAATATATAGTGAGTTTTAATGTTAGAAAAAAGTACACCAGACTGTGTGGGAAGGAGGGAAATCAATGCGGGAAAAGGTGGGAGGAAGCGTCGAAAAAGGTGGTGAAATACGAAGGGAAATTTGAAAATTTAGAAGGAAATATTAGAAGGGAAATATGGAGAAAAAAGGTCATGGGTATAGGTAGTAAAAATAGACACGACAGAGAGAGAGAGAGAGAAACAATACACTAAGATTATTAATAATTAACCAGAAACAGTGGATGGAGTGCAAAGGGCAAGGTATGAATGAGAATGAGATGTAGGGAAATGATGTAATAAAAATATGGGAATCTGGGTATACGATGGGACTGGCTGCAAGTTATTTAAAAAGCGGGAGTGTCTTGGCTAGAGTGAGAACAGGAAATGAATGTAAATGGTGAAAATACTGGTTCAAAGAGATGGACAGGAGGTGTAAGTTGTGTGATAGGGAGGCAGAATACTTAGGGCACGTGCTGGAGGGTTGTGAGGGAAGAAGGACGATGGAAGAATGTGTGGAGTTAGTAAATGAAGAAGGGGATGGTTTGAGCTTATTATTAAAGTAAATATTAAGAAAGAGTATAACAGTTTTGTTTTCATCTTCTTTTTCTCCTTTCGTTTTTGCTGATCAAATATAGAAATTTCTATAGAAATGGTATGGAAATTATGTATAGAATGTGAAGTGGGGTTGGGTTTTTGTAGAGAGAAAGGGGAGCAGTTATGTATATTTTTTTTTAATTGTCAGAAGATTGAGTTCTTTTGCATACTCTGTAGAATAACTTTTTGTTTTAATAAAGCTATGTAGGTTAGGTTATATTAACTATATGTAGTATAACATGGGTTTTCTTCTTTCACTTTTTGGTCATGTTTTATGCCGATTCATTGGATGCATGTTTTTGACGTGATCGATAATAATTAAAAGTTTTTGCTCTTATCAAGTTATAATTTTACAACGGATTCTTTCATTTCGATTTTGTTTTGAATCGTTTTTTTTATTAAACGGTTGTATACAGCGCTATAGACCCGAAAGAAATTTATCTATCTGATATCCACACAGTATCCCAAATCAGGCATTTGTTAAAAGAAATCACAAAAGAACAATATAAACAGGGAACGTTTCAAATCAGTAGCACAGTTTTTTACCGTTTCTCTTTTTCGATTCGATAAATCATTGTTTTGTTACAACCATACGAGTTTTGAGATAGTAAATGCCACTTTACGTGTCCAATCAGCAGAAACTTTAGTATTGTAAATAACGGAGTCTGGGTTCGGCTTATCAAGCGAGCAAATATAAAGATATCGCAATGTGTTTCCGTTTATTCGTAGAGAATATTCCCCGCGGACCATCAATCTTTTAAGTCGAAAAACAAAATATATTGTGTCGGGGCTTAAGAGTTGCGAGAAAATCAGAAACAAATCGTATTCATTTTCAATACACACTAAGAACGCTTATAGTCGACATTAGTTTGGCAGACTACAGTTCCATTGGTTAAATTTCGAAAAAATAATTGAATATTCAAATGCTCGCTTCAAATGAAGTACCTACATTAATTTATAGTCATGATTGAAGTCATTATTTTTTGCTAAAAATCATTAAAACATATTCAACCATATGATATGTCACGTTCATTTTGAGTCATGACACATGGTGATAAAAAATAAACCAGTAGTATACAACCCAATAGTATACAACAATCCAGTCATATCACGTTTAGATTCAAATTTAGTCTTAATAAATTAATTGGTTTAAAATAATAGTAAAAATGAAAGTTAAAACGTTTCCAATACACTAAAAATCGAAAGGTAGAGACAGGTACAGGTACAATAAAGTAAAAGTAAAGCCAGTAAAATTTTTGTTGTTATTCTTCATTATTTACCATAGTCTCGCTATCGTTCTATTGAAATAAAAAGATTTGGTTAAAGCGAAAAAAAAACTGATCAACTGAAAGCTTGGAAAAATGTATTAAATTTAAATTATTTCACAAATAGAAGCAGGCATGTTCTTTAATAGACCGATAGCAATAAAGTGATCTTTAGATTTTTCTCCCTATTCTGATTTATGCAAACAAATAAATAATTTGTTAGATTTTGCTGGATATATCATGAAATTTTGTGGCATATGAGACATTTGTATGCAATGGACACATTTGTCATCATATTTTTTACATTTTGTTTAACAACATTTTATTTCTTATTGCTACTATGGCCTGTGAAATATTTTTAAATATTTAGGCTATTTTTTTTCGACATGGTTTTATAAGTCACATATTCGGATCAGTTCTCAACAGCCACGTTTTTTCAATTAATAATGAACAAATGTAAGACTGAAATAAAGTTAACAAAAAACGTTTTGGTTTCTATTTGTATTTGTCTATCTCAATACATAGTTATTTTGTTCTTGGACTGACACAGAGAGGTAGGCGCATGATAAAAGTATAAAGCCTGTGTTCTACTAAAAAAATGTTTTATTCTATTCATATATATTAGGTACCTACTTTATTTAATAACTTCTACTTCGCCCTTCACATAAGGTTGGTTCGTTAATTAAATCTTTGTTAATTAAATCGCCGGCATCCGTTGAAACGATCGTAGTAACCGTATTCGGATCCTGTAGGGCGTTACTTAATCGATTTTCTCACTTTAGGCCCGACAAAATTCAGTGGATATTACCAATATCCTTTGAGCACGCTCATGGGGCGATTCAAACCAAAAAGACAAAAGACAGTGAGGGACTTTTTTTAGCCAAAGCTTTCTTCAGCTTTACAAAACAAAGAATGAACAGCCAAATTCAAAAAAATTCCCATCGGCATTATACTTTTGAAAAGGCTTGAATTTGGAAACTCGTTTATTATTATCATTGAAATTAAATAAAATCCATTGTTCTGAACAAAAATAGTTTCTCTGTATGTAAATATAGAAAACTAATTTTAGACTGTCACAAATTATGATTTGCGCAGACAGCCCATCAATCGACAGCATTTCATTAAAGTAGGTCACTACCCGTTCGTCACTTTCCGATGTGCTACAACAAAAAGCTAATGGATTGATGAATTACAATTGGTTGTTGATATTTCAAGCTTAATATTAATCGTTAAGCAGCGCTTATCTCATTCTTATCTGCTGTTAATGCTAGTGGGACGGATAGTCCCTCCGACTAGGGCGTAAGGTCCTGTTTAGCTCCTTTTTAGGAATTAGGGGATTTAGGAATGGATGAGTGGTATTGGGTGGGGGAGGGGTGGATGAAACGATGACAAAAGTAATGAAACATCTATGAGGAATATTACTGCCCCAGCATTTGCGTCAATGATCTAAAAAGAACCACAGAAAAACGTGATCGGATCCCGGAACCCAAACTATTGTCCCCCCAGACGTTACGCTATGATCTAGGGATCTCAAAATGTTTGCCGGGTCAATGAAAACAACCGAAATGTGAACTGAGCCACAATACAAGAAATTAATTTAAATCATAAACTTAGAAGGAAGAAGATTTACTAAAATTATTAGGAAAAACATTTTCAAAATAGGTACAATATATTAAATGTCTTTATTATTCGCAAAATTGGCTGCACCAAAGGACTAACTGAGCCGTGGGTTGGACATGGCTGATCTAAATTATCGAGCAATATCGGCCCTTAGTGAGCGCTAGAAATTTTCATGAGGACTATAGCGGATCCAGGAGGCACTGCAGTCAAGAAGGCGCTCGTGGGGTACTTATCTTTTGGGAAATTAATGTAACAATTTTTTTTCCCTGGTAACTGAAATTTTGTTTATATGTGTAGGGATATAACAGTAGCGTTAACAGAAACGTGTAAATATAATATAAGTATAATATAGATTTTAGAAAATACTACAAATGGCGCAGTAAACGCCATCTGTAGCACGATGCTAGCATCGAAATCGCGATCCTCTGACAGTTTCGACAGAATACAGACCACTTCGAATTATTTTATAATATAGATTTATTAAAAGAAATAAATTATAAGATGAATAAGATTAACTTAAACCATCAAGCTCAAAACATAGAAGCTTTACATGAATGAGCCAAGTCCGCACGACGTCTAACTTGCTCGAGGGTTACTCTTCGACTGCCTCATTAGGTCCTTTTTAAAATTGTATAGTACTCTGTACTCGAACATACTTTGTCCTCATGACTTTCTTGACCGTCCAAGAAATCCTTTTATTTAAGCAACGATAATAAACTTTATGATAGAGTTGCGTCCGAGGATGTAAATCTGAGTTAAATAATTTTTTATGACTATAGCAGCTTAAAATTTAAACATTAAGAACTAACTTATTCTAAGTCACGTCTGCATACTACATATATACACTCCAAATGGTAATTAAAAAAAATATATTTAATGCAGTTAAGTAATTAAGTTTAAAAATTTAGGTTTTTGTTATGTACCCCATTTGTTCATCCCCTTCTTGTTTTCATAGATACACAATTAAATTAGGTATCCGCAGATAATATGCAACATTTAATTCTAACTAATATTATAAATGCTAATGTGAGTTTGTTTGTTTATTACTATTTCACGCCTTAACTACGCAACCGATCATAATGAAATTTTGTAGACACATTGTCTGGGATACAGAAAAGGACATAGGGTACCTTTTATCGAGAGAATGTACTGTTCCCAAGGGATAGAAAAATTTCTAGTTTTAACCTGATGATCCCGGTCATTACTTAAGAACAAATTTATCACATTATTGTATTTTCGATGATTTTTNCATACAGCAACTTGCATAGGTATTTCATTCTTTTTGAAAATGAATTTTCTTCGTTGTACTAAACATCTAATTAAATCTAAATTCCTTTCCAAATGATATTTTAACAGCATTAGATGAACGGAATGGAAGATACAAAACAGAGGATGAATTTTTTTTTCTTTTAAACGTCAAAAATCTTTTTTCCTTACAAAATAGCACATTATTAATACTTGTTCTCTTTATTGTGAGGTTACCTGAAAAGCATTTTGTTGATATAGAACGAAGGTAAATGTATAAAAGGGAGATCAGACGGAGTATTCGGGGAATACCACACAGAAGCCAATTAAATTAGCTGTGATATCCTAATGTATGAGGTTACCTGTTCGAGAGGGTCGCAATTAGATTTGCGTTACAATGTAACAAGGCGTAATTGCTAGCACAGGACGTTACTACAAACCCTACTGAAATTCAGAGATAAGCTCATGATTAGCGACGTTTATACAACGCTTTCATGATAAAAGGGCCGTGTAATCTTTTCTCTCCATATTACATAGGTATAAGTTGGCTTACAGAACAGCCGTTAGTTTGCGTGAGCCAAATAACGACCACCCAAATGTTAATATTGCAGTTGACGGTGTGTAGGTAGAAGGATTTTGGTTTGTTTGACTTGTACAGTTTTATTTCAGTTCATGGACATAATATCCCAACTCGGTATAGTTAGTTTATTTCATGTAGGTTACAATCTATATTCGATTTTTGTTCGAAATCATCTATAAGTGAAATAAAAATGAAAAGTTCAACTTCAGTACTACTATAGCGTGTCCCAGTTATAATAATTAATATTTATACCACAGATTCCTACGGACATTTGGAACATAAAATGTTATAACACTTTTGACTTTTGAAACAAAATAAAAAATTATAAAATTATAACAGTTTTGATGCCGGCCCTGCACAATCGCAAATTAATTACGATTGCCAGCTGATCGTAGAAAAATTCACCTTCAGTAGGTCGGAATCAGCTGGTTTTTGGGGTGATGTTATTGTTTATGTTTGGTATTAAGTTACGGATCAGCCGAAGAAAATGCACTCGCGTTAAGGTCCATTAGATGACTGAA